>NC_044918.1:5126169-5179108 GCF_003576645.1 Ipomoea triloba
TTAAAAAAAAAAAAAAAAAAAAAAAAAAAAAAAAAAAAAAAACACACACACACACACAACATAATTCATCACTGTGTTGAAGAGTTTTGTTATTTTGTGCCCTCCCAAGGAGAACGGTTAATGAAAGATGAAGCATGCACGTATTAGTTGTCCACTTCATCTAGTTAATTCAAAAACAGCCCAGTTCAAACAGGATTTCACCGAAGGCAACTTGGATTTTAGAGATGGAATACACTTGAGTATAAACCTCATAGAGTCATATAGATCTTTTCATTTTGCTTGATGCATGAGTAGATTCTTTGTTAAGCCCAAGCAGGTGGACCTTTCCAATTCTATTGCCAATGGCTAACTTCTCTTTCTATTTTATTTTCTTAATTTTTTTCAAAGTGCATCAAACGGAAAATCATTGAACCAGACAAGTTAGAGTAGAGTTTATTGTTAGTCATGTGACCTGCAGAGTTCAAAACTACTATTATACCAAGTGTTAATCCCTTTATTTCTCAAGCCAATAAACTACATGCACATGGAAATCTGTAGGACAAGTACTTTAAATTTGAGTGCTAATATTGTTGATAATTAAGGCTTCAAGCTTTCTGCAAAATCATGTAATACCACTGACACGTCACAATGCTTGTCTATGCTACATCAAGACTAAATACTTGTATTATCACAGGAGAACAGTAATGCCGTTTCATTTCTCACGTCCACATTCTAGTCATATGTCACGAAACTCGATACTGCATTAAGATTCAAGAACTTGAAGCAGGCGCAGTCAAATTGAAAATACCTAGGGTTTAGGGTTTAATCATGCGGAAGAGCCGACTACAGCACAAAGGAAAATAGTACTTCTACAAATCAAATATATATGTATTTTTACAAAATGTAGATATTGTGGAAGTACCTTAGCAGTGTAAGTGATGCTCTCAAGCTGGCAATTCCAGTTGTCCTCGCACTCCACCATGCTTCCTCTGTAGAGCTCGCCGCTCTTCATTTCCACAGTCACGATATGCCCCGTCGCCTCGTGGAGGAGCTTCACCGGGATCCCCAAGCTCCGACTCATCGCTACAGCGTTTTCGCCGTAACCGGCACCGTCACCTAGCTCTCCTTCGGCGGTAAGGCGAAATTGGAGAATCCAAAAATATGTCCCGCGCGGTTACTTCTGCATTAGGGCAAAAGTTTCTTTTATACTCGTGTGGCGATGGATTAAGTTTTAATCCAACGGTTGATGTTTTTCTTATTTCTATTTCCTGATATATTTCTTTATAGACAAATTGTCAACATTTTTCCTTCCACGATTATTGCAAAGGAAAATGCTTTGTTGTCTCAATTTTTCCCTCCTAAAATCCCTTTATGACATGACAAAGTAGTTATTTTAGTTTTTAATTATTTTGTATATGCACAAAATAACGATTTTGGTCAATTAACTCACAGACAATTGTTAATTTTATTTGACATTAAATTTAAAAAGATAAAATTTTAATTTTAAAAGATACAAATTATAAAATAATATTAAACTTGTCCTTTTCAAGATTTGTGCATTAAATTAGTTGTCACTAGATAACAAAACGCTCAATATAAATCATACATTTTTTACGAGCACAAACATCAGAATAATGCATCTCAAATGAGTGTTCAATGCATCACAACAATATTGACCTAGGTTGCTCCTTTGCACTATCAATCTTGCACACATGCAAACGTTTGCAAGGCACCAAGCCACCAACTCAATGCCATTTAATTTGACTATTTACCATCTACAGTTAAGTTGTTATAAAACGGCAACGCAATCCCTCCGAGATGGTTCTTAAAAACTCAACACCCTTGTGAAGAACATACTAATTCACTACATACGATTTCAAGCAATAACATACACAAAATAATGATAGAGAAATATAGGTATCATGTGGTAACCAAAATAGCAACTTTTGGTGATAATTGATGTGTGAAATTGCATATACTAAATAATTAGATACAAAATTAACAGTTTCAAAATAATTGTGTGATTAAAAATATTATTTGTCCTTTGTCATTTGTCTATCATGTTTACAAATTTTAATACTTAGGTTTATCAGTTTATTGCATAGTTATAAATCACAATGAAAAAGAAAAAAAGTGATAAGTACTCCAATAATAAAAATATCACATGATGTTATATGTTATTGATAGCGCGTATATTATAATATAGAGTTACACTATTGAAATATAGATAAGGAGACAATGATGTATTATTTAGATGAGTATAAAGTCAACTGGTCATGTTGTAGTTTTCCAAGTCCACTGAGGTTCAAACCCACTCCCATCATCCATGTGAGAATGTTTTCCGGGACACTGGGTGCCACTAGACCACAAGGTCTTTGGCCACCATGGAGTAGTTTAATTAGTACATAATTAAGATATGTCTTAGTGTGTAGGATATGATCTGTCAACTAGGTAGATGATACATATTTATACTTGAGGTCTAATCCAATGAAATGATGACTTATGACAAGTGAGGTTGATGTGACGTGTTCATACGGATAGAGAAGGGATGACGAATTGTTAGCTTGCTCGATGGTATTGTAAGATGGAGTGTTAGCTTGTATCTCCCAACTAGCTTAGCATCTTGTTAGGTGTGACCTTATTGCGCCTCAATCATGATCACCTGGGTAGTAGGATTTAGGAAAGTTCTTGAAGGATCAAATTCTTAGGGAGTTTGACCGTCATAGATATTTTTCGTCTAAGTTGCCCCAACTAGTTGGTTGTGATTGACTTAACTAATTAGGCTCGGAAACATATTTTAATGTGCTTACTGATTAGGTTATTGGACTAATTGGAGTGCCCTATAACCCAACAATTATATTTGATTTGTTATTCAATTAAGAGCATGTTTTATCAATAATAAAGTGTAGCACCATGTTTTATTTTAATTTTTAAAAAGTATATCTATAATTTTTTAATGAAGATATATTACACAACAACAACAAAAAAATATTATCATTATTGTTACTTTTACTTGACATGTCTTTATTAATTGACTATAAAATTAAAAAGCATAAAGTTAAAATGTACCAAGATATGCAATGTTTTTACACAACACTCTCCATTTGCACTTTAAATTGTGTTTTGACCTCACTGGGTAACCTAGTACAATATTCCAAGAACATTGTACAAGTAAATGAAGCACACAAGCGTTGAAAAAAAAATTTCACCTGGACCAATTCATCCTCTTTGATGTAATCTTCAAAAACTCAGAAGTCAGGGGACTGATTTAGCAACAATCGATATTTGAGGGACTACCAAACGTAAATTTTGTAAGCCGAACTGTTCAAGGATGTTCCATGTTTGAATATGTGGACTTGAGCGAGCCCAGGATTACGAACTATACTAAGAATTAGGCTAAGCTGCATCTCTGTGCGTCTGTGAAAATAGAGTCGGATCGGAAGAGGAAGAAGGGTTCGATCTCATCGTCGGATCGAGCGGACAAGCACAAGAAGAAGTCCAAAATGTCATCCTCATCCGGCGACAAGGTTAGGGCTTCCCACATACTCATAAAGCACCAGGGCTCCCGTCGCAAGTCGTCCTGGAAGGATCCAGAAGGCGCCGTCATCTCCAACACCACCAGAGATGAGGCCGTCGCACAACTTAAAGCCCTCCGCGACGACATCGTCTCCGGCAAAGCCGACTTCAACGACGTCGCCGCCCGCTACTCCGACTGCAGCTCCGCCAAGCGCGGCGGCGATCTCGGTCAGTTACTCTCACCAACTGCCTCCGACCTATTTCATTTTTTTATTAATTTATATTCTCTTTCTTCATGCATATACGTTGTGTGTTTATGCTTAGAACGAGTAAAATATTAGCGTAATTAACTGGATTGGGATTGCTTTTATAATCTGCTAGGGTTCTAGGAAGCTGCAGGTGAATTTTGATTGTGAAATTAGTTAGTTTCATACTGAGTTTTTGGCAACTAGTGAAGACCTATATTTACTCATGCCTTCTCTTAGCTACGTTTTTTTAAATATGTTTATCCATTCCTTATGTAGTCGATGCTGAAAACATTTTCCCTTGAATTGTTATAGACAGATTGTCTATTATTGAGTGGGAAAGGTGATACAGAGGTTTCCTTTATTAGATTTTTCTGTGGAATAGGGATAAAAATGTGTTTTCTGTGCCTGTGAAGAAGCTAAATTTGGTCTTTGATAACTTGAAGTAAGAAAACTGTGGGGGGTAAACCATCGGTGCAAAAGCCACTCTCTGAGATATTCTGTTGTTAACTTTTCTTCAAGGCATTGCCCTTCTTTCTGTCAGTCATAATTACAACTTGCCTCTTTAACTTCTCAAGGATCTGTACTTTTTTGTAATCTTTTCCATGACTATTATGAGTTGGCATAAAAAAATTGAGCAAATTGGTTTTGGCTATATTATTTTTCTCTTAACAAGCACCTTTGCAGTCCCAAAATAGTGTTATCCAGAACTCATGCTAGTTTCCTGACCAGATGGCCACATTCAGAGTTTTGATCCCTGCCTTCTTTTTTGGGTGATGAGGGAAGCCCGTAGCAGGGTGTGCACTGGGTAAATCCTAGCCAGCAAAGACCAAAAAAGAAGTAAGCTAGCCTAGGTTGCCCATAGCTAATCGGTTCAAACCAAGAATGCCAATAGGCTACTCCAACTGAGAGTTGAACTTGGAACCTTATGGTTGTCAAGCCAACAGCCTGACCAACTCAGTTGGGGTTCGCCCCCCGACCTTGCCTTCTTGATGCTACTTCTCTGTTTCAGTACAGGGCCCTATTATTTTTAGGTCCTTGATCACATTACACATTCCTGTATCTTGTCTGTAATTCCGTCTTTGGCTTTTTGCATATCACTTTATGATTGACAATGGCCATTGCTGCATTCAGAGTTTTGATCCCTGCCTTCTTAATGCTACTTCTATGTTCTGGTACCAGGCCTTATTCTATTTTGGTCCTTGATCACATTACACGTTCCTGTATCTTGTCTGTAATTTTTTCCATCTTTGGCTTTTTGCATTACACTTTATGCCTGACAATGCCCATTGCTGCCACTTAAGTTAAACCTGGAATTGGCACTTTTGTGCGAAAGAAGAAGACTAATATGGAATCCATATATTGACATTTCTTTTTCTTTTCTCTATAAAATACTTTGAAAAGTTTATGGTGGCAGATCTCCAGTTATTGATAGCTCCCTTGGCATCTCTGGACACATAATTGAACATCTTTGATGCTCTTTTAAATCAAGTGCATGACAGTGAAAAGTAGTATTATGCATCTAAATGATCAATAAGGGGTTAACCAGAATTGTCCAGTTTAACTAGGATAGTGCACTCATTAATTAGACATTTTATTCAGGTAATGACATAAGTCACATTGAAGGAATGAAGCAAAAAATATAGATCATTAAAATTTATTACATATTTAGATTCTGAAAAAATTGTCCCTTTTAGCTTTTAGCAGGATATAATGATCATGAAATAGGAATGACCAAATTTCAGTTGTGAAATATTGGCATTATATCCCTGGGCAATTTTTGTCTATAGTTATGTGCGTATTTGGGTTTACTACTATTATGATTCATGGACAAATCTCCTTGGAAAAGCTTACTTAAGGGTTAACTTTGAGTGCAAACATGAATATCCTCACTTATATCTATTTTATGCAGGTCCTTTTGGCAAGGGTCAGATGCAGAAACCTTTTGAGACAACAACGTATGCACTAAAGGTTGGTGAGATAAGTGACATTGTGGACACTGACAGCGGTGTTCACATAATCAAGCGAACAGGATAATGATGAGCCCCACAACATACTGAAGATTCAGTTGGTACTCGCGATATTGATCCTAACAAAGATCAGTGATTTTAACTAGAAAACGTTGTCATTTTAATATTTTATGCCCATAGCAAGAGCTATGGGGTACCACGGATAAAATCAATAAAATTGTCAGCTAAGATGCTTTCCTTTTGGGGATTCTTTTGTTTCCCTTTGGTGTGAAGTTTGGGGTGAGTAGGGAGTTAAGAACATTAACATGTGCATTGTTATTGTGATTGGTTTCAATACTCTTTATCATTTCGGTAGCTTGTACTGCTGTTGATTTTTGTTTCTTTTTGGGAGTGCGTGAAAGTAAACATTCAATGCATTTCGTGTGTTATTTCAATAAACATTTTACTCCATGCAAGTGCTGCATCATTTTGTGTGTTATTATGGCTATGGAATGATTGTTGTTAATACAATGTGGTTGAGGTTTAATGTCATTATTTTCCGTTAAATCTTATAATTTTAGCTTGGAATCATCTTTTTGAGCACTTGAACTAGCCTCACTGGGCAAGTAGCACAAGGGTTGCACTCGAATGGCTGTTGCTTTCTTTTGCAACTGGCTTTGAGGAAGCACAAGAGTTTGCACTTCTCCCTCCTCTCGTTCTTCTATTGGAATTAGGGGCACATGAGAAATGCAAGCTTTTATCCTGGGATTTGTCGCACAATTCCAATGCAAAGTTCTACTTTTGTAAAAATTATGATGATATATGGCAGCTAGTGGAAGCTGTGTTTATGGTTTAACAACTCAGCACTACTAAAAAAGTATGAAATAAATATAAATTTGTTTCATGAATTGATTGACCTCTAAAATTTTTCATCGTAAAATTCTTCCAACTGCTTTGTTCCCTTCCATGGGAGTCTGGGAGATAAGCCCTTCCCCTAAGTGCTCCACCTCTCATAAGATGAACCAAGTCCCCTCCTTGCAAATTTTTTAGTAGCTGAAAGGGATACTGGAATGGTCCAAAGGCTTCTTCTAATGTTTTCATTAATTGGAACGAAATTTAGAAGAACAATAGGCAATAGAAAGAAAAAAAGAAAGAAACAAAAAGAAGCAGCTAAACAGCACTTTGTCACTAAGGCAAAGACAAAGCTATTTGACAGTAGACAGTTTCTGTTTGCCACAAAAGGTCCCTAAACCTGCTCAAACACCAGTGGAAGACCACGGTGACCTGGAGCTACTCGCCGGCGCCGACGACGATGATTCCTCCTCAGAAACCTCCATCTTAGACAACGAATAGCAGCCATTGTTTTCAGCTCGGCTCGATTCGATTCGATTCCCATTCCAGTTTTCATTCAATTGAATGGTAATCAAATCCAGCTAAACCTAGGGTTTTTTCTGTTTATGTCCCTCGCAGTTGAAAAGAGCAGTAGAGAAGTGAGTAAATGGGCGAGTTCTAATAGTTTGCTCCTATGTTCACACATGTTTAACTTTACCCAGTAAAGCCCAAATTTCTTCCTCTTGTCTGTAGTGATGAGTTTTACTTCCCTACTATTACCTCTCTAGTTTTCTTCATTTAACGAAATCCCTCATTTATTATTGTATTTGGCTATCCAGTCTTTCATGGACCAATTATTGAGTTACCACCAACCAAAGTGCACTCTGCTTTGAGATTTCTTTCTCAGGATGCTGTTTTACTTCCCCTGCTGTTTTTCCTCTGCTATTTCCTTTTGTTTAGGCTCGCCTAGAACAGAACAATGAGTATCTTATCATGGAACTGTCGTGGGGTTGACAATCCACAGACACTTCATGTTTTGGTGGACTTGGTCCACTTAAGAAAGCCTTGTATTATTTTCCTAATGGAGACCATCTCTAGTAAACATAATCTGCAGGTCCTAAAAATAAAACTAGGTTACTTTGGTTTATTTGTTGTGGATCCAGTTGGCCGAGGGGGAGGTATGGCTATGTTTTGGAAGGAAGATATTAAACTCTCAATAGTGGGATTCTCTCAAAATCATATTGATACCAATGTCCAGCTTGACAATAGCTCTATTGTCTGGAGATTTACTGGTTTTTATGGGCAGCCGGAACGAAGTCGTAGAAAGGAATCATGGCAGCTTCTAACAAATTTGGCGAAGAGCAGTGAGCTTCCATGGCTTCTAATGGGTGACTTTAACGATCTTCTTCACCAAAAGGAAAAAAGAGGTAAAAACCCTCATCCCAACTGGCTCATTCGTGGGTTTTCTCAAGCAGTGGAGGAAAGTGGTTTGAATGAATTAGAGTTTGAGGGCCACCAATTTACCTGGGAAAGAGGGAGGGGAACAAAGAATTGGGTGGAGGAAAAATTAGATAGAATTTTAGCTTCTGTTAACTGGTTTGAGAGTTTTGGCAGAGCAAGGGCTACTTCGGTGGAGGTCCCTTCAAGTGACCATTTGCTTCTTTTTCTTTGGCTTATCCCTTCTGTGGAGTGTAGTAGGGTGGGGAGATTTAGATTTGAAAATATGTGGATAAAAGAAGTTCAATGTAGGGAAGTTATGTGGAGAAACTGGGAGCAGTCTAAAGGGGATAATGTTTTGTTAAGGCTGGATAGATGCAGGAAGGCTATATGGGATTGGAGTAAGGGACTCACAAAGGACTTCGCCACAGATTTGAGTTTGGCTAGGAAACAAATGGAATCTTTGCGTGGAAAATGTGATCAACAGAGTTTGAGGAAGTTTGCTGAAGCTCAACGGAACTATTTAAAAGTCCTGAATCAACAGAACATGTACTGGAAACAGCGCGCTAAGATTTTGTGGTACAAAGAAGGGGATGAAAATACTAAGGGTGTGTTTGGTTGGGGGGTTTTGGTATAGGGAATGGGTATGAAAGTGATTGCTAGTGTTTGGTTGATAGGTTTTGAGAATGCTACTATGGGTATGGAATACCACATTAATGGGAAAACCCATACCCTTATTAAATAAGGGTTTCATTTCACTTCTTCATTTCTTCCCCAACTATTAATATTCATTCCCATTCCACCCAACTACCAAACATGCTAAATACTTTCACCAAAACCCATTACCCTTACCAAGTATTTGATACCCATTCCGATTCTGATTCCCATGTGCGAACCAAACACACCCTAAATACTTTCATAATGTGGTGAGGGGAAAGAGGAAGGTAAACAAGATTGAAAGGCTTAAAGATAACCAAGGTATATGGAGAGATAAGGGTCAAGAGTTGAACAAATTAATGATCTCTTACTTCCAACATCTTTTCCAAACTGTCCCGGGAGATCTAGAGAAAGTTGTTGATTGTATTGACTCAAAGATTACACAAAAACAGAATGAAGCCCTGCTAGCCAAAATTTCGTTTGAGGAAGTGAAGTCAGCCACCTTCAGTATGCAACAAGGTAAATCACCAGGTCCCGATGGGTTAAATCCAGGTTTCTACCAAGCCTATTGGGATATCTTGAGCAGTGATATTGTCCAACTGTGCAACATGGTCCTCACTACCGGGAAACTTCCTCAAGGTATTAACCAAACTCATATTGTTCTTGTTTATAAAAAGAACAAGCCTGAGATGATGAGTGATCTTCGACCCATCGCGCTGTGCAGAGTCCTCTACAAGATAATCTCAAAGGTCCTTGCTAATAGGATGAAACCTTTGCTCTGCAATTTAATCTCTGAAAACCAGTGCGCGTCTGTCCCTGGCAGGTTAATAACAGATAATGTTATGCTCGCATATGAAACCCAACACTTTATGAAAAGAAAAACTCAAGGTAAGGAGGGTTTCGCTGCCATCAAGTTGGATGTTAGTAAGGCGTATGACAGGGCTGAATGGGCTTTTCTTCGGGCCGTTATGATAAAAATGGGCTTCGATTTGCGATGGGTGAACTTGATTACAGAATGTGTATCTACTGTGTCCTATAGCATCCTTCAGGAGGGGGTGGAAGTTGGCCCTATAGTTCCTCAGAGAGGCTTGAGACAAGGTGACCCACTCTCACCTTACCTATTTATTCTAATCACTGAAGGTCTTAGTGCTATGATTCGGAGAGGGGAAGCTAAAGGGGATATTCATGGCATTGGAATAGCTTCGGGGGCACCAAAGATTTCTCACCTGTTGTTTGCCGATGATAGCTTCATTTTCATAAAAGCTAATCAAGTGGAAGGTAAAACCCTTAAAGAAGTGTTAAAGAAGTATGGGGAAGCCTCTGGTCAAATTATCAACTATGAAAAATCAACAGTATCCTTCAGTTCGAATGTGAAAGCTGAAATGAGGGAACAAATCAAGAGCATTGTGGAAGTGAGAAAAGAGGGTGTTGATGAGAATTATTTGGGCTTGCCCTTGCTTCTAGGTAGGAATAAGAGAAGCTGTCTGGGGTTCATTAAGTGGAGGATAATGAACAGAATGAAAAGCTGGAATCATAGGCTTCTGTCTAAGGCTGGGAGGGAAATTCTTCTAAAGACTGTTATCCAAGCTCTACCTCTTTATGCTATGAGTACTTTTCTACTTCCAAAGGAGATGATCAAGGAAATTGAGAGTGCTATGAACTCGTTCTGGTGGCGAGGGGAAACTGAAGGAAGAAGAGGGATAAATTGGAAGGAGTGGAATAAGCTTACCCCCCCGAAGAATTGGGGGGGTCTTGGTTTTAGGAATCTTAGAGATTTCAACCTGGCAATGCTCTCTAAGCAAGCTTGGCAGTTGATTCAAAATCCCAACTCCCTTGTTGCTAGAGTCTACAAGTCAAAGTATTATCCAGGTAGCTCATTCTTGGAGGCAAACAAAAAGGGAAATCCTTCCTTCATTTGGAGCAGTCTGCTAGAGACGCAAGATATTATCCGGAAGCATAGCCGATGGAGAGTAGGGGACGGAAAAGCTATTCAAATATGGGGAGACAAATGGCTTTCCAACCAGGTAGATGCCGAGATTCAAACCCCCCCTTTCCCGTATCTTGAGGAAGCTCCTGTTTCCTCCCTAATGAAGATTGGAATAAATGAATGGGATGAAGACATTGTGAGAGACATCTTTAACAATAGAGATGCTAGCCTAATTATGAGTATTCCACTGTCAGTGCTGCAAAGGGAGGATAAGCTAATATGGAAGGAAGATAAAAAAGGATTGTTCACTGTCAAAAGCTGCTATGGGGCAATCACAAGAAGAACTGATCATTCTGAAAAGAAAAAATGGGCCACAATGTGGAAACTTAATCTTCCTAGAAAAATTAAAGTGTTTATCTGGCAAGCTGCTACAGCCTGTCTTCCAACCACTGATCTTCTACGAGCTAAACGTGTGAATTGTTCTGTCACTTGTCAAATGTGCCAAAGGGAAGATGAGTCTATCCTACATTTATTTATTCAATGTCAGTTTGCAAAGGAATGCTGGAAATTTTCAACTCTGCCAGTGCGAACAAACAGTTTTAGTTCCTTCTCAGATTGGGCAGAGCATCATATCAGCACTCTTAGGGAAGAACAAATCAGCCTAATGATCACTATTTGCTGGAAAATATGGAATGCAAGAAACAACAAGCTTTGGAACGGACGTACCTCTTCTAGCAAAGTGGTGGCAGAGGAAGGAAAGTTTTTCTTATCTGATTGGAGGAGCATTGTGGGAGAAGACAGCAACAGGAGGAGCCAAACTAACCAGGGGATAGCGAAATGGGAGAAACCAAGTTCAGGTTGGTTGAAACTGAACTCTGATGCGGTAGTTGATGAACGTCGCGGCGTCATGGGACTTGGTTGGGTCCTTCGGGATGATAAGGGGAATTTTATTGCTGCAATCAGTGTACCGGGAAATGGAGTTTTTACCCCTAGCGAGGTGGAAGGAATGGCAGTAAGGGAAGCATTGAGTTGGCTGAAGGAAAAAGGCATCACAAAAGTTCAGATTGAAACTGATGCGTTGCAGGTTGTTCAACAACTTAGTGAGAATGATGGTGTTTCTTCTTTTAGCCTCTTAATTTTAGATATTAAAGATATGTTAGGTCTCTTAATTTTAGATATTAAAGATATGTTAGGTTCTTTGTCGCATGTAACTATCTCTCATGTTAAACGTACTGCGAACATGGTTGCCCATCTGTTAGCTAGGGAAGCATGTTCTATGTCTGTACGTCAGGAGTGGATGATTGACCCTCCTTCGTTTATTGTCAACGATCTGTATCATGATTTGAGTTAATGAAAGTGCTGTTTTTCTCAGAAAAAAAAAAATCTAAGCACAACAAAAATGTCTCTTCCTCTCTCTACCATTTTCTCTGGTTTCTATTCTGCATTGATCTTTCATACTCATCAAATATGAGAACTCCGAACGCCGAAAGCGGGATCTCTGGCAAAGAAGACGCCACCAGAGAAATAATCTCCCGGGAAGTTACAAAACACTCCCTCCCGACGCAGAGCATGCATCTGAATTGACGCTGATGTACAACGAGGTGAAGTGTACCCCAATTACAAGAGCGAACCACTAATGCTGCTGAATCAACGGCAGGTATATTATACCGACTATTAAGTCTTTAGCTTTCATGAAATCATTTTTGCTCATTTGATCTTTAGTTTTGCAGTGTTGTCTCTGTAAGAATGTAAGATTATAATTTCTCAGTAAACGGATGTTGAAACTTGAAATTATTATTTTAAAAAAAAAAAATTCCTGATTTTGGCAATCAAAATATAATTTTGTTTATAATACCCACTCTCACTGTGTGTGCTTGTAAGTTTTCTTTTAACCTTCACTTCAAAATAATTTTAGAACTTGCAAATTAATAGACTTTTAAAACTAGTTCAGTTAATCAAAACTATACAGCTTCAACACAGTTCCCATCCATAACACTAAGAAGTAAGAAGTCTAGAAATATTACTACCATTGCCCCTTTGACATCACCAGTGTCTATATCTTTCAATTCATAGATGAGATATATGTGATTTTCTTTATAGTTGCAACTGTGATAAGAACTTTTGTTTTACACTATTTGCTTGTAGCTGAAGGATCAAAAACTTTGGATGGAGATGGTAATGTTTGTGTTGATCAAGCAGCTCTAAAAGCAAAGCCTGTTTCTGGGACTAAAATTGTTTGAAGGGTTGTAAGGAAAAATCCACACTATGGTAAAATGCTTCAGTTGAGACATACAAATCTACTGGAGCTGGAATAGCAAATACCGAAGACTCTCTGAAGGAGAAAGGAGGATTCAAAAGTTGAAGTATTTGTGCAGGCTGAGACTGGTCCTGATAAATCCTGGAAAACATTTGGTAAACCTAGCCTCAAGTGATGATTTTAGCGGGCTTGTAAAGAAAGATCAAGGTGATGTGAATGTGAACAAGCATGTAAGGTATCATTAGCAGGATATAATGATAATGAATTAGGAAGACCAAATTTCAGTTGTAAAATGTCAGGTATTATATCCCCGGGCAAATTGTTTTGTCTATAGTTATGTGCTATGTGTGTTACTACTATTGTGACTCATGGACAAATCTCTTTGGAATAGCTTTCTTATGGGCTAATTTTGAGTGCAAACACAAATATCCTCACATATAACTATTTTATGCAGGTCCTTTTGGCAGGAGTCAGATGCAGAAATCTTTTGTGACAACAACGTATTCATGAAAGGTTGGTGAGACAAGTGACACTGTTGACACAGACATCAGTGTTCACATAATCAAGCAAACAGGATGATGATGAGCCATAATTCCATTACAGACTGAAGATTCAGTTGGTACCAGACTACCAGTGTTGCAAAAATTCCGCCTAGGCACCAATTAATTGCCGCCAAGGCGCTAGGCGCCGGTCGATGCCTAGCGTATCACCTTAAATGGTGGTCTAGGCGGCTGGCCAGTTAGGCGACCGACCGACTTGGCTGCTTAAGCACCGTCTAGGCCTCTTAGGCGTTGACTGCCTAGGCCTCCTAGGCGCTGACTAGGCCGCCTAGTCGGCCGATTAGCTATTGTTCTTTTTTTTTAATGGGCTATTTTACTCAAAACAACATTGTTTTGAGCGAATAACCTTTTAAATTGTACAAACTCTAAGATATTTTTTAGATTAATATTTAATATTTTAGTGTTAACTAACTATTAAAGTATTATATAGTTTATAATCAGTAGTCTTTAAAAAATTAAAAATGCTTAAACAAATTTTTAAAAAATAAAAAATAAAATAAAAAAAATACACCGGCCCTAGCGATTTCTTCAACCATGGTTGGTACTTAGGTTATTGAGCCTAACAAAGACTAGTGATTTTTAACTAGAAAACATTGCCATTTTTATGCCGATGGTAACAGCTGTGTTATCATGGATAACATCAAGAAAATTGTCAGTTAATATTACTTCCTTTTGGGGATTCTTTTGTTTCCTTTTGGTGTGAAGTTTAGGGTGAGTTAGGGATTTAAGAACATTAAGATGTGCATTGCTCTCATGATTGGTCAATACTCCTATCATTTTGGTATTGTGTTCTGCTGCTTGATTTTTTATTTTTTTTTAATTTTTTTTTTGTGTGTGAGAAAGTAGAAATTCAATGCATTTTGTGTGTTATTGCAATAAACATTTACTCCATGCAAGTGCTGTGCTTGCGTCATTGCTCTAGTGTGAGCTGTTCTGTGATTAATACTCGTTAAATTCTTGTTTGGAATGGCTATGGAATGATTGTTAATATAACATAGCTTCAAATAATTTTTTGTTTCCTATTTCTGGACTTCTGGTTGAGGTTTAATGTCATTAGTATTACTTTAAATCTGTTCATTTAGCTTGTAATATCTTGTTGAGCATAAATAGGTTTCCAGTTTGGAGTTTAATAACTGAGGCTTTGTCACGGTCTTCTTGCCTCTGCAATTATCTTTCCAGAAACACTGAGGCAATGAATCTCCTTCAGTGTCCATTTTGCTGGTCTTAATTCAAACTTTGTGTGTCTGTGTGTGCGTTTTTTTTTTTGTTTTTTGTTTTTTTTTTTTTTAAAGTTTATACTTTTACAGTATTATTTGCAGACTGAACGTCAAAATGACAAACACTTGAAATCCAAGTTTGAAATATTAAGCATAAATATGGATTGTCATTAGAGGAAGTTCAGTCTATGACAATCTTTTATGGACCTTCATAACTCCACAAATTACTGCAAGCTAAGTTTTTTTGGTTTTTTGTTTTTTATTTACTTAATTTTGTTGTTGTTCAATAACCGGAGTAAAACCCAAACACTAAGTTGCAAGACTGTCCTGGCAGCTGCTGCTTCTGAAACTTTCCAAATCCTCTATAAAGAATGGTTATGGTTTGTGTGGTTGATGTCTATGATGAAAAAAAACTACTTCTTTATGGAAGACTTTCCTGCTTAAAGATCATCCATAGGTATGCTGCTAGCCTATTATGCCTTCATTCTCTTTGCATCAGGAGCCTCCACAGTCCACATCATGCTAGAAGTGGCATTTGGAGGCTTGGAGCCATTTCGGCATCCCTTTGAGGTACTAAAAAACTTACAATATTTATGATGTTTTGAGGTTGGGTAACTAGGTTCACAAGGGTTTGGATTCTGTATAAGTACTGGTTCTTGCAAAAGTTGCACTGTGGTTGCACACTGCATTTCTATGGTTGTTGCTTGCTTTTGCAACTGGCAAGTGCGTATGATTGGAAGGAGAAAATTGGGGACTAAAGGATTTGTAATTTAATGAAATTTTAATAACATAGTAGATAGTAAGAGAATGATTATTGAGAATTGAAAAGGAAGAAATAAATAAAGATTAAAATGTCCATGTATAATAATATAATAATAAGAAAATAGTAAAATAGTAATTTACCATGAAATTACAATTCCAGGGTTCAACAGGATTCAACAGAATTGCAATTCCACCATGAGTTTGGTAGGACTGAAATTACAATTCCATCTCACCAAACAAGGAATCACAAGAGTTACACAGAGGTTGCACTCTCCCTGCTCTTGTTCTTCTATTGAAAACGCAGCTATCATGTCAGAAATTTGGATTATGAATAAATAAAGTAATGAAGATTAAAGATTGTAGAGAAAAAAAAAAAGTGAAAAACTTTTTATGGAAGAAATGAATAAGAATTAACATAAACTTGTTCTGCCACACTCTTTAACCTATGCTTTTGGACCTCTAACTCCATACTTTACTCCCTAGCAGCAATAAGCCATTCATCAATCAAGGAGACCTGCAAAATACAACATTAAATTACCCATAATATTTTGGATCAACTTACTTTGAGAGGGTGTTTGGACTTAATCCATTGTGTTCTTACATTTACTTTTAAATAGTTATTCTCGGATTACAAGAGTGTTTGCCATTATGGAAAAATGAGTTCTTTATATATTAATCCATAAAGAAAATTCATATGCATAGAGAAGAGAGAAGTATTAGGACTATATAATTGAGAAGAGAAGTCTATGTCCCAGTATATATTCCTTTAGTATATATACCTAGTTAAGGAAATGTGGCCTAAATACATCTTATTACAACAGCGCCGTTTTGAGGGATTCTTGAATTCTTGATTTACACGATAATTAATGATGTTTACGTAAAGTTAAATCCACTGAAAATGTTTAGCCCAATTCATTAATTGTTTTTATATTAATTTTGTTAGTTTTTTTGTATTAATTGTTTTATAATTTGCTATGCATTATGCAATGACGAATTTCTTTATCTAATCTGTGGCTCTCAATCTATATGGTGGATTGATAGGAAGCTCTTTGACATCAATTGGTTGAAGTGGCTGAAGTGGAGGGTATATATTGTCTTTAAGCAACCCTATTTAAAAGCACCAAATGGTAACAAACATTCAATTTTGGAAAGGCAATTGGGTAAAATAAAAAAGAACAAAAAAATAAAAAACAAAAAGGACAGTAGTCATTGCAAACCAATTAGGGCATAACACAAACATTTGCAGTTTTCATGATTATAAATCTTTAGTTTGTTGGTTTCATCTATAACCTAAAAAATATAAACAAGTTGTTTAAGGTTCGTCAATACTCACAGTAATCACTAAGACCAGAGCTACTCCACATCATTCATAAATTTCCACCATCATATACTGAAGCACATTTCTAGATGACGAATTAAAAACTAAAAGGAATACTTAAAAATCTCTAAAAATAACTCAAAAAGAAATTAAAGAAATATAATATATGTACAAAATTTCCACCATCATATACTGAAGCACATTTCTAGATGACGAATTAAAAACTAAAAGGAATACTTAAAAATCTCTAAAAATAACTCAAAAAGAAATTAAAGAAATATAATATATGTACAAAATTGTAAAATAAATTACGAAAATACATAACAAAACTAAAAATAAGTAAAAAGAATACCAAAAACGAATAATGAATAAAAGAGGGAGAGAGAACTTTAAAAATAAAAAAGAACACTTGAAAACCTCAATATTTCAAAACAAGAGAACTTTAAAAATTAAAAAGAATACTTGAAAACCTCAATATTTCAAAACAAAAAATGATACTTGCTAATTGCTAATTTCAAAATAGTCGATGGCTTACCTTTGACAATGAATACTTCAAAAATGCTGAAAATCATTTTTAAAATGTATAAGCAAACAATATATAGAAATACCAAATAATAATGTAATATTATTAAAAAAAATAACTCTGAAAATCATTTTAAAAACTAAGAACACTAAACACTTAAAATAATTTAAAAAAATAAATAAAGTACTTGAAAACTAAAAATCATTAAATACTATAATACTTAAACACAGAATATAAAACTTCCAATTTTCACCAAGAAAACAAAAAGGGGTGCAGGTGGGGGAAAATGAAACACTTCACACAAACCCCATAAAAAAGAATCAATAACAATTCACCTTGTATTGAAGCACAAGGTCAACACAATCCACTATATAAGAAAAAAAACAAAGAAACTACAATAGCCACAAATAATAATTACAACGGATAACAGAAACCCAATAATGCCACGAAGACAAAACCCAAACACAAAAAGCTATACAACTGAATTTACCAACAATATTTAGTCAAAGATAAACACAAGAAAACAAGAAAATCACCGATAAATGTATATAAAATTAAACAACCAAAAATATAAAACATCCAATCTTTACCAAGAAAATAAAAAGGGGCCAAAAGATAAACCCAAGAAAACAAAAAATCACCGATCAATGTATATAAAATTAAACAACCCAGAATATAAAACATCCAATTTTTACCAAGAAAAATAAAAAGGGGCCAACAGTATTTAGTGAAAGATTAAACCCAAGAAAACAAGAAAATCATCAATCAATGTATATATAATTAAACAACACAGAATATAAAACTTCGAACTTTCACCAAGAAAACAAAAAGGGGTGCGCGTGAGGGGAAATGAAACACTTCACACAAACCCCATAAAAAAGAATCAATAACAATTCACACAAGGTCAACACAATCCACTATATAAGAAAAAAAACAAAGAAACTACAATAGCCACAAATAATAATTACAACGAATAACAGAAACCCAATAATGCCACGAAGACAAAACCCAAACACAAAAAGCTATACAACTGAATTTACCAACAATATTTAGTCAAAGATAAACCCAAGAAAACAAGAAAATCGCCTATCAATGTATATACAACCAAGAATATAAAACATCCAATTTTTACCAAGAAAATAAAAAGGGGCCAACAGTATTTAGTGAAAGATAAACCCACGAAAACAAGAAAATCACCGAGTGAAAGATAAACCCAAAAAACAAGAAAATCACCGATCAATGTATATGAAATTAGACAAACCAAAATATACAACTTCCAATTTTCACCAAGAAAATAAAAAGAGGCCAACAGTATTTAGTGGAAGAAAAACCCAAGAAAATCACCGATCAATGTTGAAAGAATGCATATAAAATTAAACAACACAGAATACAAATATTCCAATTTTCACTAAGAAAATAAAAAGGGGTGGTGCAATAACGGAGTTACCTCAAAGTAGCTTTTGGAGAAGAAGGCTGTGCCTTGGGAGGTCAGATGAGAAAGACAGTATCCAAACCTAATCTAAATTGTAAAATTACTACTGTGGAGACTAGCCTATCGGCTCCGCGAATGCAAGAGCCAATTTGGCTCACTGCCTCACTCGCTACTTGCCCATCAAAGGATGGGCAAGGGTTATGTCTAACTTGGAGCCTTGAGGCTCCTTTTATAGATGCCTCAAGGCTCCCAGGCCACTTTTCCCACCGATGTGGGAAAAGTGGCAAAACTAATGGGAGCCGCGGCTCCCTTTTTTTTTTTTTTTTCGTTTAATTTATTTTATTTTATTTCTTTTATTAAATAATAACAATAACAATTATTAATTTAATATTATGAAATATATGTATACCTTTTATGTCTTTTACATATTAATTGTTAATGTTAATTTAAACAATCAACAATGTTGGCGTAACCATGTTGAGCATATACTATTGATAAGGTTAGATTGTAATTAATCACAAAAAAATAAAAAAATAAAAAGTTACTATTTATTTACATATTTTTATAGTTATTGTTAATCTTTATAATTTTTTATTGTGTTTAATCTTTATAATTAATTAATTATATAATATTTAATTTAAAACTTTTTCATGACGGACTATAAATTCATAATATAAATATTATTTTAATTTTAATATAAATACAAGTTGGAGAAGGATAGTGTATTGGTTAGGTTATATCACATGCAAAATACTATGGACCATTAATAAATCTTCATCTTTAATATATATTTGATATATTACTAAATAATGTACTTCAATACACAAATAATGTATATTTACAAATTGAACATTTAGTGCATTAAAATGTACATTTAATACATTAAAAATATTTATTATGTCAATAGTCCACTTTGGTCTTGTAAGGTAGACCACGATAAGGGAGTCTCGTTTTCTCACCGAAACGCCACCCATACTTTTAAAGACTATATCAATATATATTTTTAAAGATTTTTTAAAAATCTGAATCGAATACTATCATACTTTTAAAATCGTTAAAAGTATCAAAGTTTATAAAAGTCATGATTAAATACACTCTCAAATTTTTGTATATAGCCATATACGAGAAAGAAATTAATAACCTAACGAACCCCCATTAAACTATATACAAGGTAGTTGAGCCGGGATGTACATCTAATTCCTATAATCCATTATACGCCACATCAAAACGATGCACCTTCAATAGGAAATACGAAGGGGCTCACGCTCACAGAATATTAGATTTCCCTTGAGCCGAAGCCCGTAAGCAACTAAGCACTGCGCAACTGTCGCGTCCTCTGAATCCTCTCTCTCTCTCTCTCTCCATTTTCTCTAGTATCTAGTTCTCTACTCCGCATTCATCTTCCGTAGATTGCTAGGGCACACGCGTAGCTGTTCCTTTTTCTTAATCTGATTTGATCACATATATTATACTTTTTCTTATTACTCAGCAAATATGAGAACTCCGAACTCCGAAACGCCGAAAGCGGCATCGACGGCGAAGAAGACGCCACCGGCAAAGAAGACACCGCCGTCGAAAAAATCCGCCGGCAAGTCACAGAACACTCCCGACGCAGAGCATGCATCCGAATTGACGCCGATGTCCAACGAGGCGAAGCGCACCCCAGTCACAAGAGCGAAACAGGCGAAGGCGAACGAAACAACCGCCAACGCCGCTGCATCAGTAGCGGCCATTACGCCCAACTTGATGGACTCGAAACAATCACCAGCAGGTATATAATACTGACTATTGAGTCTTTAGCTTTCATCAAACTATTTTAGATTATAATTTCTCAGTAATTTTGGCAATCAAAATGTTCCAAGTTTAGTTATAAACTTTAAATTTGTTTATAATACCCATTGTCTCTGTGATACTTGGGTATGCTGGTAAGTTTTATTTTTCCTTTTCTTCAAAAAAATCTAAGCCTATGAAGAGAGATTCTTTTTAACATTCATTTCAAAATAAATTTAGAAATTGCAAATTAATAAACTTGTAAAACTAGTTAAATTAACCGAAACTATGTGTATTACACACAGTTCCCATATGTAATTATTCAGTAGGAAGCCAGGAAGTATTATTACCATTTCCCATTGACATCACCGGTGTCTATATCCTTGTATTCATTGATAAAATATATGTGATTTTGATTATAGTTGTGATTGTGATAAGATTTTTTTTAATACTATTTGCTTGTAGCTGAAGGATCAAGAGCTTTGGATGGAGATAGAAATGCTTGTGCTGATCATGCAGCTCTAGAAACAAAGCCTGTTTCAAGAACTAAAATAGTTCGGAGGGTTGTAAGGAAAGTGGTAAGGAAAAATCCAAAGTCTGGTAAAAATGCATCGGTTGAGACATCCAAATCTACAGCAGCTGGAACAGCAAACATGGAAGACTCTTTGAAGGAGAAAGAAGAGGATTCAAAATTTGAAGTATCTCTGCAGGATGAGACTGGTCCTGAGAAAGAAGGAAAACATTTGGTAAACCTAGCATCAAGTGATGATTTTGGTGAGCCTGTAAAGAAAGATCAAGGTGATGTGAATGTGAATAAACATGCTATGATGGACATAGAAACAGCTGAGGCAGCAGGGTTGTCCGAAAAGGTAGTTTTTGCTTCAGATGATCAACAAACTGGCTACAATGATGTGGAAATTTCTGAGGATCATGAGACTGTTGCCAGCATTGTGAAATCATCTTATGTTAAAGAATCTGTTCTTAAAGATGTGAAACCTCTTGAGCATCAAGAAGAGGCTGTTGTTAAGGATGTGAAATCTGTTGAGCATGATGAGGCTGTTGTCGAAGATGTAGAGTCTGCAGGGTTTACAAAACCTATTGGTGCAGATACCAAATCTCTCAAGGATCATGAATTTTACAACAGAATAGAGGGACAGCAACTGAATGATAAACTTGAAGGGGGCCAAAATGTTGTTAAGGATAAAATATATGTGCAAGGGGAGGTAGAGAGAATGGAGGAAGATTCCAATGAGAAGATGAAAGGAAAGAATATTTATGAAGAGGAAAGTGATGATGATAGAATAGAGGCATTCCGTGAGCAAGTGGATCATGAAGTACTGAGTGGTGAGGAGTTTGCTGAAGGTGATACACCACACAATGGTGAAGAAGCAGATGCAGTAGCAGATGAACGTGCAGAACTAAATGCCGCTGCAAATGAGCGTAGGAAGAGGAAAGAGCTGGAAATATTTGTCGGTGGGCTGGACCGTGATGCTACTGAGGAGGATTTAAGAAGGGTATTTCAGCATGCTGGCGAGGTACTTGAAGTTAGAATGCACAAGGAATTGCCCACTAACAAGAATAAGGGATATGCATTTGTGAGGTTTGCAACCAAAGAGCAAGCCAGCCGGGTTTTGGCAGAGATGAGAAACCCAGTTGTATGACTCTTTTCTGTCACTTGCATGTATGTTTGAATTGAAGTGCAATTTTCTAATCTCAAATTTTACAGATACGAGGGAAGCGATGTGGGACTGCTCCTTGCGAAGATAATGATACATTATTCCTTGGGAATATCTGTAATACATGGACAAAAGAAGCTGTAACATTTCTACTATTTTCTATACATTTTCATGTTATCTAAATTTCTCCTTATTAACTTCAGAATATGATAATAACAGATAAGACAAAGGTTGAGAGAATATGGCATAGAAAGCGTTGTAAGCATTACTCTGGTTGAGGATCCTAAGCATGAAGGTTTAAGTCGGGGTTTTGCATTTATTGAGTTCTCTTGTCATGCTGATGCCATGACCGCATATAAAAGACTTCAAAAGCCCGATGCTGTTTTTGGCCACTCGGAGAGAACTGCCAAAGTGGCTTTTGCTGAGCCTTTATCAGAGCCAGATCCTGAGGTAATGGCCCAAGTTAAGTCAGTATTTGTTGATGGACTCCCTCCTCATTGGGATGAAGATCGTGTAAGGGATAATTTCAAAGGTTTTGGAGAGACTGTACGGATTATTCTAGCTAGGAATATGTCATCGGCAAAGAGGAAGGACTTTGGATTTGTAGATTTCACCACACATGAAGCTGCTGTTGCTTGTGTTGAAGGCATAAATAACACAGAGCTCAATGATGGGAACTCAAAGGTATTCTGGTAAAACATTTTAGTTTTCTGTTGACTTCTTTTATAGACTGAGGGTCAGGTTTGACAGAATGCATATTTAAAAAAAATGTTTATATATATACATATATTTGTAATTTCCAAGCTAGAATATTTTACTCAAAGGACTCAAAGTTAATCACTTTCTTCTGTTGTTTACTTTGAGCATACAAAAACTTGTGCTCTCATAAGTATGGCGATGCATTGATCTTAGTACTATATCATATGACTTTGTACTAATATGGAAATCATGTGTACTTTTTATAATTTCTTTTCCATCTTTATAGATTAGAGTGAGAGCAAGACTTTCAAATCCTCTACCCAAAACTCAGGCTGTTAAAGGAGGGATGTCTGGTGGGTTTCGGATTGGCCGTGGCAATAGTGGAGCTTATACAAATTATGGTAAATATCTTTTTGAGCTCTTATTAATGTACAATGTTCATTTTTGCATAAAATGTTTGCATTGAGGTACACTGCCTGCAGAAAGGGGTTTTGCACGAGGTGGACGTGCTTTTGGTCAACCAAATTTTCAACGAGGTCGGGGCTTTTATTCCCGTGGACATGGCTATGGTGGTAGAATGGGCTTTTCTGAACATGAATTTGATAGACCATATCCTCCTTTCCCTGAAAGGCAAAATTTTGGAGGTAATTGAAGTATTGCTGCAATTCTACAAAAAACTCATCTGTCATAAGCTAATTAACTTCCTGGCCTTTTCCTTAATCAGATTTATATTATATCATTATGTGTCATTGCATTTGCAGGAGAGAGATGGGGTTTCAGGGGTGGCCATCCACCATCTGATGTAGATCCAACATTTGCACGGCCTTACTTTGATAGACCACAATATGGTGATAGAAGTCATATGGATGATGGTTTAAGGAGGCAACCATATTTTGCTGATGAAGCATTTGACAGGCCATTCCTCGGAAGGCACTACGAAGATCCTTATTTTTATGATCAAACTGCCCATGGGATGAAGAGACCATTTTTTAGGACTGTAAGCAGGAAGCTTTATCCTCCCTTGATCCAAACCTGATCCAATTTATGTTACATTACTGTAGGAGGAAATGTTGCTTTATGCATCAGCATAATATTTCAGTGCTTGGTTTTCTTAACATTAACTTCTTTTTTTTTTTTTTTCATGACAAGGATCCTGATTACATGGAGCCTAGCAGACATCGTCCAAGGTTGGATTACTCTGACCCTGCAGTTTCACTCCGTCGAAACCGTTACAGAGGTATTTTTGTAATTACGTTGCATCTCCTTGGTATCCTGTGTCTTGGTATGCTTTCATTGTCCGGCAGCTTATTGTGGTACTTCTGTTGTTAGATGACCTTGCAGCTGATGGTGGTTTCAGTTCGCAAGATTACTATGGCTATGGCTATGGCTATGGCTCTGATGTGAGTGTCAAATTTATCTTAACCAGACTCCACCATGGTGCAATGTATATTTTTATCAGTCTTTTACCTCACCTGATTCATGATATTTGCTTTCTATATTCTGTTTCTAAAACAGTTTCGTGGACATACTTACCAATCCTTCTATCATGGTGATAGTCCGTACGGACGAGGATATTACTAGTAGTCTTAAAAGATTACTTGGTAAGTCAGAGCTCATTTAATACTAGCATTTTGTGTTATAACATCCTGTTGTTAAGCTTAAGGTGGGTTCTTTACAAACTGATCTCAGGTGCCCTTGGAATGTAGAATCCCCTGCTTGATAAGGAAGGCATTTGCTGTGTAGCTGCTCAAAGCAAAGGACCTATTTCTCTTTTATGTGCTCCTTATTCTTTCAGTGGATGTTACTTTTCTGTTTTACCCTCTCTCTACTCCCGAGTCTTGCACTCTTGCATGCTCTTCTCTGAACAAATTGGATCCAGTCACCTTAGTTTTAGGTTGTACAATTACAGAGGATCTTATTGTGGAGATGGTATTTTGTCTATGATGAAGACTAATGGATCTGAGCTCCTTCTGTTTATGCTGTTTTGGGCATTTGAGGGCATTGGATATGACTTTTAGGTAGATAAATACTACTATTTTGTCTTACAGACTGAGGATATGTGGTTATGATATATTCTGAAGTTTAAAGGAAACTCTGAGCATGTTAACTGTTTTTTGGTGAGGGAAAGTATAAGTTCAGGTTTCTTTACAATATTCAGCGAGATCCATAGTGCTTTGGAATTTGATATGAAAATGATGGTTTTTGGATGTTTCTTTTGTGGCTATTTGGAGAGAAACACTAGGTTTTCAATTTTCATACCCTTGTGTAGGATTGATGTAGGTGATAGATGTTCTTTCACGTGTAATGGTTGATTGGTAGGTGTATTAGTGGACTCATGTTTGAGATTATGATGCTGAACGTATCTGTCACTTGATTAAATGAATTTCTTCTTGGAAGAAAGCCGTATGTTGACTCTTCTTAGGCTCAATCGTATGTCATATGTGCTTTGGGATATTCTTGTCTAATGTCTGTTGCCTTTGTAAGGGGATTAATATTTGGTGTTGGCCATACTATTATTCTGGGGGTTTAATTACATTTGTGAAACCACTTGGGTTCAAGGACAAATGACGACGGAATCTAGTGTCTGCCTGAATCAATTTGAAATGCATGTTAAGTTTTGATGTCTATAGCTGAAGCTGTGAACTTGGTATATCCACTTTTGTTCTACTGGCCAATCCTTCAAGCATAAAGACATGGCAATCAACTTAAGTGCCTTAAATTTCAGGACGTATTTTCACCCTTTACTTTACTGATCTGTATGTAACATTCCTAAGGTGATATTTGGTTGCTCCATGGCAAACAGGTTTCTAGTAGTGCTTTGGCTGAGTGATTCAAGTTTAAGCTTTGACTTTAGTTTTAGTGATCACTGAGAAAATCATCTGGTTATAGATTTGTATGCAATGAATTCATGATGTTTATTCTCTTAGGTAAGTGAATCCTACGGCTCCCTTATTTGTTACAATCTTTAAAAGGATTGCGATAACAAATAATGTTGTGTGTTAGTGTGGTTTTTGGCTTTGTTGAAATAGATTTTGTTGGACCTCTTTATATGCAACCCACCCTTTTTGCTTTAAGTGCAACAATTTATTGCGATCTTTTGCAAATAATAGAACTATTGAGAGAGTACAATATCCTTTTTTGAATTCTTCAGTTTTCTATTTTCCAGTTTTTCAATATCTGGTTTCCAAATTGGATAATTGTACAAGTAAACAAATTTTCTATTTTTTATTTCTCTAGAAAACTAGAGAATTTCTTCAGTTAGTAAACTCATCCTAACTGTCTATGTCAGGATAAAACTGTGTATATATATGTAGTCCTATATGGTATTCCTGATCTATCTATAAAAGTAAAGGGAAGTTTTTATCTGTTCCATCTATATATTATATGGCCTTTGAATTTGTATTTACAAGTGGCTCTGCAAAACCTGCTTATGCTTATAAGTAGTATTTACTAGGACCTTTCATTCATATGCTTAAAAGTTAGTTGAAGTAGGCCAAGTCTTATGACTTATGAGGATCAGTGTTATTTTCTTTGGTTGCTTTGTACTTGTACATTACATATAAAGAACTAGATTGTTCAGTTGTGACTTGTAGCGTCTTCCAGGAGTTGAATCGAATCCTTCTTGCTAACCGAGTCAATTGGTGCACGTTTACGGCTAATGTCTGAATGACTAGAAAGGCTATTATTTAGTTTCGCTTTCCCTGCTAGAGTCTCCTGCTGTATTTCCTTGTTCTTTGTGATTTCTGTGTCAGGTTCTCTCAGACATGAACGGGCTAAGTTCTGCTGCTGCATCATATTGATTTGTTTTGGCAGAAAGCTCAAGTTTGCTTGAGACTGGTGTTGCTGCATCATATTGATTTGTTTTGGCAGAAAGCTCAAGTTTGCTTGAGACTGGTGTCCGATTGAGTGGAACAGGAAGGAGGGAGCTGCTGGGTGGTTGTCTGATATTTGTAATGGATAATGCAATCTGATGAAAATTAACAGGCTCCAGGTTGTGCATTATTATGAAGCTTCCAATTTTGATCAAGAGACTAACACGCATTGAAGTTCAATTAAAGTCTCATTTGTAGGACAGCCACACCCTGCTTTAGTTTTGGCGGATACCATATGCATTTTCTAATTACAATCTCATGTCAGTTCAATTCTTGATTGTATGCTCGAAATAAAATATGTTCAGAACAATAACGATTGCTCTTGAAAGAAAATCCTACCATCACAGTAAATAGAATTCAAAACCTTTGCAAATCTTTGAGCTACATCTTGAATTCTTTCTCCAGGATATGAATGTAGATCATTTTAATCAAAGGTAGATGAGGAGGCTAGCACAATCTGCTGGCTGGCCCTGGCAATGCTATTTTACTGTACTGTACCGATTTGTGCCATGCTTTGCCCAATGGTCCTTCAGATCAAGTGGAGCAGACAGGTCATAGCCTTCGGCAGTAAGACGGCTCAGCAGTTTACTGAATGCGCTTGCACTCATCTTTCGACCACCAACTCTGGAATAGCGCTTATGTGATGCTTGTGGCAACGGGTACATGGATATGGTAGTTGTGCAGCAGGCTGATTGCCACCCACCATTTCCCCATTTGTAACACGGTTGAGGGGTTCCAGTACAGGAACAAACTGGCACTGGCATTGCAGACATATCAGAATTTACCTGCTCGAAACCTAAATCTTCTTCCCATGTATCATCCAGGTCCTTGTCTTGTTCTTCATCACTGGTGTCCACAAACTCCCCGCAGTTCCCATCGTCCCAATCATCTAATGTAGAAACTGCCTGCCAACTCAAATCCTCTACCTCCTCTCTTTTAACCACCCTTGGTAACTTGGATGCCTTTTTAGGTTTGCTTTCTTTTGGTTGCCTCACCTTCCTGGGATTGGCTGTTTGGGGAGTAGGATCTGTCACATTGATGGGGTCGTTTGTGAGGTTTTCCGTTGGGTCATAAGCAGCTGCACTTATCATTTCATGCATCTCCTGCTGGTAATGAATGTGTTCAGCTCCTGGTGACTTGGAAACAATATTTTCATCATTCATTGAGCTTTCCCGCAATTTAAGGGCAGATATGGCACTATCACGTTCATCTAGGGCAGCATTGCGCTCTGCAATTGCAGCATCCCTCTGCAACATCGCCATGTCTCGCTCTGCTAAAGCTCTTTTTCTCTCATCTAGGGCCATGTTCCGTTCTAGGATGGCAGCATCCCTCTCAGCCATGATGGCCATGTATGTCCTTATAGTTGAGTTGTTCTGGTCCTTTTATTACAACAAAATCATCAACACTTTTGTTTGGGTGTGTTCTAAAGACAGAAAAATCAAAACTCATTCACAACAAAACCTTTCATTGCAATTTTACCATTCAGAAAATATATTTTAATCTGTTCCTGCCATATACATAGTCTAAACTCTAAAGTAAGACACCCTGGTTTACTTACTATAAATGTACTAGGATCAAAGATGATTAACTTGCTAAGCTTCTGGTTCTAAAGCAAACTTCATGCAAAAGGTGAAGTATAAATTTGTAATAAAAGGACAAAGTCATACCATCATAAAGAGGAATGCAAACTAGCAACCCATCTCAACTTTGGCCATTTCTGCAAACATGTGAAGAAAAAATTTAAAAAGCCCAATTCGTGATAAACATTATGAAATGATAGCAGCCAAGAATGAAGAACCATATCAAATATATACTTTCAAAATGTAATGTGCTTTACTTTTCATGTTATTCAATTTTTGCCACCAAGTAACCACATTCCAATAAATTCCAAAGTATAACAATAAGCATTGAATTCATAGACTTGCCAAGCTTTGTGAAAGTAAACAGACAGTGCAAACTACAGTGTTGAACAACAGAAATGGAAGCTTTCTACGCTGTAAGTCAAGTAAAGGAAGATATAGAAATCTTAATTTTCTGAGCAATTCTAGTCTTTATAGACGTTCCAAACGCTTTTCACACTAGTACCAGAATGATTTCCCCAAAATCTCTTCCACAGTTCCACTAGGACCTACTCAGTTTCTGAAATCTCAAGCTCCTAAAATGCAAATCCCTGGCTCGCGCGCATAAATTATAGAACCATTTCACCGCAGATCAACAACGCAAGGTCAAAGCTAAGCAACGCAGATCAATTTCAGAGATTCAACATGCAGGAGAATCCTCAGTGTACTCGTACAGATACGCGTATACATTCAAGCCGCCGTACAAAGATCGGAAGCTAGGGTTAATAAACTCGAGCAAGGCAACTTCAAAAATACATATTCAAATCTAAAATAGATCAGAGAAAAAGGCATTTCGCAGTGAATGGAAAGAGTGATTACCAAAAGCTATAGAGAGAAAACACGAAACGCAGAGCTCAGATATCCGACCGGACGAGAAGCCGTAATCTAGCGGCGGCGGAGCTACTCGGGGAAGAAGGAACGATGCGGCGTCGTGTAGGAAGGAACAACGGCGTTTAAAGAGACCGGATCTAGCGCTGGCCTGCAAGAAAACGAGAATATAGTATGTCGGATCGGGTCGTGCCTCCGGAAAGAAAACACAACACAGGAGATCACGACGGCAGAGAGCTATTTTTATGTTTATTTTTAGTCATTGATTTCCCACCTGCCCAATTAATTTTATTAATTATTACAGCAAAGTTGACCCACTGAACCTTTTTTTTTTCATGTGTAATAATGGATTCCTAAATTATGATTGTGAATTAATTCTTGAAACGGCCCCAAATTACTTTAAGGGGGTGTTTGGTTGGATGGAAAATCTTTTCCATGAAAAAGATTTTCTATGAAGTGAAGGAAAATGTGCTTTTCTATTGTTTGGTTGGATGGAAAATGTTTTCCATTGGAACTTCAGTTCCCAAAAGTGGAGGAAAACAAATTCTTTGCTAGGAGTTGGTATTTTGTTTTCCAAGGAGTTTGGGAAGAAATTATTGAGCAATTAGACAACTTTACCCTCATCAAAATAATATAATTTATTATCACTATTAATTGTTAAGGGCATATTGGTCTTTATATTCATAATTCCTTACCATTCCAAATCCAACCAAACAATGAAATTCATATCCCCAGTAATTTCTTTTCCACCAACCAAACAATAGAATCTATTTTCCTGGTAATTTGTTTTCCATGGAATTTGAATTCCATTTCCTTCAAATATTTTCCAGCGAACCAAAAGTGTTCATGTCAATCAAATATTACATCTTAAAAAAAAAAGTAAAAAGTAAAGTAATTACAACTTTCAAAACGAGTTTAACTCGCTAAGTTAGTATGCCCCAGAGTAAGATGTAGTTTTGGTTTGGGAATAGGTAAATTTGAATGATTAAAATAGCTAATTTAGTAAATTATAATTTTTTTTAGATATTGTTATTCCTTTTTTCTTTCTTTCTTTTTAGTATTCTGAAACCTCGTTGGCATGCATATTTTTTTGAGAAAAATACCAGATAAACCTCTAAACTTTACATCAAAAATTAATTAGACCCCTAAACTTTTAAAAAGTACAATTAGATTCTTGAACATGTTTTTTTTTTTTTTTATCAAATAAGTCAAATTTACCGGTAACTAACATGTTACCAGTAAAATTAAACTATTGACTAATAATTTCACTAAAAAATCGACCATGGACAAAAAGGCCGCCTTCTCCGGTGAAGGTGACCAAAAAAGGTCACCTTATCTGGTCGCCTTCTCTTGGGGAAGGCGATCGGAAAAGGTCTCACTCATCTGAGAACTCTAATATGATGGATTGCTTACCGGAGAAGTTCACGGAGGCATTTACCGAAACTTATCGATGAGGTAACCAGCTAACGAGGTTGGATGTCTTAAAATCGTGAGTTGATGTGTTTAATTGCACTTTTTGAAAATTAATGGACCTAATTGACTTTTGTACAAAGTTTGATGACCTATTTGACCATTTTCTCAATTTTTTTAGTATTGTTGTTTGTTTAAACTAGTTAGATCGTTTTGTTGTACAACTATTAGCTTTTTGAATTAATATTTTATTAAATTTTTTTTTTTTCAAAAAATTATGATTGTGCAACTTGTGGGTCATGGTGGAGGTGGGTCATACTTCACTAGTCATTTTAGACAGTCTTTCAGGTGTCGTAATAATTCCTTAGAGCATCCTCATCAATGGGGTTATTTCACGGTATAAGAGGAGTTTTTGTAAGTGTGATTAGGAAAGAGAAAATTGGAGGGGAGGAAAAAAAATGAATAAATATGATTTATATAAAAAAATAGTGTCAGGCACGCCGCGTGCAGTGCATGAGCGGCTGCTGTGCGCCATACGCGCACAACAACCAATGATAATAAATGCATCTCTGCTCAGTTACTGTACAATGAACCCGACATTAGCAGTTGAACCCCAAATTTTCTCTTTCCTCTTCTCTTTCCTTCCATGTGACAAACTCTTGACATTATCTTCTCAAATATGCATTGATAATGTTGCTCTTAAAGACTAGCTTAAAAATTGTGCTAGGAGCATTGGCTGAACTCTATGAGATGAGTTCATCCTTCTCCATGAACGTTTGAGTCCTCAATCTTTCATCTTATCACCAAGTATATTAATATTAACGGACAAATATACAATAAATTTATTAATTATTAATTGCTCATATCAATCAAATATTACTTCCTTTAGAAAAAAAAAAGTCAAGCGATTAGATCTATCAAAGGAGTTTAGCTCATTAGGCTTCTCCCCCGTATAATAATGAGTCACACTTGACTGTCTCACTGATCTTTATCACTGATCTTTATCTGTGAGACAAGTCGAGTTAATATGCAAATATAATACTTATACTGAAAAAAGTAATACTAATTAACAATAAAGTATTTGTTAGTTATCAGAGAAAACATAATACTTTTGAGAACAAATATAATATTTTTATATTTTTATGTCAAGGTATCAATTTTTTTTCATCAAAAACATTATATTTTCCCAAGTAATGTTAGCAAGTACTCCTTATTTGTTACTTATAAAAGAAAAAGGTAAATGCCTGTCAAGGTCCTCCAAATTTGGTGATTTCGTCATTTTTAGTCCTAAACTTTCAAGTCGACCTGCCATAGTCATTCCGTTAAGGTATTCCGTCTTAGCTGTGAAAATTAAGGGCAAAACAGTCTTTTTATTGCAACCCTATCCAAAACAATTTCATTTTCCTCATATATTAGCCCTAATCCATTTCTTCGTACCTTCTTCCTCCCATTTCTTCCGCTGCGACCGGTGCTGTTCCTGAGGGTCCAACTCTTTCCCGAATGCAATAAAATGAATTGTTTAGGTTGGGATTGCAATAAAAAGACTGTTTTGCCCTTAAATTTCACAGGTGAGACAGAATATCTTAATAGAAGGACTACGACAGGTCAATTTCGAAACTCAGAGGATCATAGAGGGTTAATTTGAAAGTTTAGGACTAAAGGTGACGAAATCACCAAACTTAGATGACCTTGGTTGGTATTTACTCTAAATGAAAATGTAATATTTTAGAGTTAATTTCATTTTTTGTCCTAGATTTATAGGTGATAATCCACTTTTAGTCATTTTTTATTAGAACATCCTCATTTGGTTCTAGTATTATTTAATTGTATAATGTTATTATATGGTATGATTTTATTTATTATTTTTTTGAGAAAATGTATGATTTTATTTATTTTAGTCAATTTATATCATATACTTTCCATTGGGGGCAAATTATTGCATGGACCATGGTCCACACAGTTTGTGTGGACCAAAAATAAAAAGTACATTATTTTTATACTGAAGATACATTATTTTTATACTGTAGGTACATTATTTGACAGTATATATCAAATAATGTACCTTCAGTACAAAAATAATGTACCCTAAAATAATGTACCTACGGTATAAAAATAATGCACCTTCAGTACAAAAATAATGTACTTTTTATTTTTGGTCCACACAACTGTGTGGACCATGGTCCATGCAATAATGATTGTCCATTGGGGGTACCTCATGTTTTGGGCCCTAAGATGGATGAGGTCGGTGGCCCAGATCCCACTTATCGAGGCCTCAGCCTCATGGCAAAGGTTATGCATGGGCGTTTACGAGACAAATCTAGGTACAAGTAACATATGGCCCAATAAAAAGGCAAAATGACATAAGAATAAGTTGTGATACACAAAGGCCCTGTTTGTTAAATGGATGTTAGCTGATTGGGTTGGCTGTTTGGGTTAGAAGGTATAATTTGTTGATAACATTAGCTGATTGTAGAAAGTTCTTTGATAAATGCCCTGTTTGGTAAATGACTGTTAGCTGATTGGGTTGGCTGTTTGGGTTAGAAGGTATGATTTGTTGATAACATTGGCTGATTGTAGAAAGTTGTTTGATAAATTAGCTGTTAGCTGATAGCTGTTTGGTATAATTTCTTTTCTCAAAAAACTAATTGAAAATGCTGCTTTGAGTAGCCTTTTGAATTTTAACATTTTGAAGTTACAAAAAGCTTATTATTTACAAAAAGCTTATTATTTACCAACTAATAGTGGTCAAATAAGCCAAAATTGGTTGATAGGCTGATTATTTACCAAACAGGGCCAAATTAGCTGTTAGCTTATAGCTGTTTGGTATAATTTCTTTTCTCAAAAAGCTAATTGAAAAGACTGCTTTGAGTAGCCTTTTGAATTTTAGCATTTTGGAGTTACAAAAAGCTTATTAACCAAACAACTAATAGTGGTCAAATAAGTCAAAATTGACTGATATGCTGATTATTTACCAAACAGGGCCAAAGAAGGTCCACAAAAAATGACATTAAGACTTTTTTTTTCTTGGTGAAATGATCTTTCCTTCTCGTTGCATCATTCTAATTCCCCATTAATCTTTGTTATTAAAGTGTACATTACCTTGGTAGTCACTGTGGACCTTGGTTCATGTGTATGTGTTTTGTGTTGTGACTTTTTGCATCTTGCATTATGAAATTCTATATTTTAAGGGTATGAATTATGTACTTGAAACAAATTAGTATTGTGTTTTATGTTATGAATTTATGTGTTTCGTGTTGTAAAATTCTATGCCTATGAACACAAATTATATACCTAGATCAGATTTAAAATTTAAGTAAATATATAATATGTGTATGTGTCTTGTGTTATGATCCAAGGTTCATAATGCTATGTAGACCCTAATGCATGATATAAATTGCCCTTGGTACACTTTCTTAGAACGAGTCAAAATATTTCTTCATCGAGTCCTTCTAATGGTCCAATACAATTGGGCCAAATAATTGTAGAAAGCCTTGGTAGCCATTTCGGCAAATTTTTATGTGGACCATGGATCTGTGTGATCATAAAAAACGTACATTTTAATGTATCTACACATGCAAACAAATTTGAATATTCCTATTGAAGTTCACTTGTATGTGCAAGAGCTCAAGTCTCAATGCCTCATCATGAGTAGTTTAATTAATATGTGTGAAGTATTTATTTTCACTCCATACTAAAGTTATTTATTCTTTAAAAAAAATTACAGTTTTTTAGGACTAGATCAAGCCAAGTAATTCCACTATTTTTCATCACCAAAAAAAAAATTCCACTATTTTCATTATGATGTTACATGTATATGGATAGTTTGTAGGAAGTTTTAGTGATGAGCTTTCTTGAAGAAGAGGTGGGAGGGGAGACATAGTCCCTCGATGTAGGTAGATGGGGAGAGTGGATCTAGCTCTCGCTCCCTATTTGTTATTTGCTAGTCTTGAACTACTTAAATAATATAATATCTATTTCGTGATTAGTGATTATTCAAACGAGACAGCCTAGCTAGTTTAATTATATTCATTCTCAACCCCCTAAGGTTATTACTACCTCTAAAACCTGAGTTAATTTAACAAGTGTCTGCACGACTGCACCATGAGCTTGAGCATGGTTGGCTACGAGAAAGAGCATGAGTTCGTTGGAAAATTTCTACTGAGCCGGTATGAATATATTCTATCGTTGTTATTGTTTTGAAAGAAAAAAAAGTCCCAATAATTTTAACAGAATAACATAATACTTAATTGAATAATATCATTAAACAAAATTATAAATGCCAAAGACTTTATGGTTTAATGGCACCCGGTGTCCCTGTTTACACTCCACATGGATGATGTGAGTGGGTTCGAGCCTCAGTGGAATCAACTGTTGACTCTTTGTGTTTCAGTAGGTTGAGAAAGTAGCTATGAACATATACTATTGTAATAAAGTCAATAGCCCTAAAAAAAAGGTGATAAATACATTTTGGAAAATATTTTTCCTCTCCCGAATTTCCCTCTAATTTTTTTTCTTTGTGACTTTTATTTATCTGGGGAACATAAATTAATTAAACCATTATTAATTAAAAAATGGTAATTAATAATCAAATACAAAAAAATCATATCATATAATGTCACGTTAATGAAAAAAATATAAGAATATGTAGCTTTACTTGTGCTTTTTTTTACCGAGTACATTGCAAAGCAGGGACGACATAAAAGGACAAATGGAGTGCATTTAGCTGTAAACTTTTGGTTGGGCTGTAAGTTTGCCGACAGAGCCTGAGATTCCACTCCTGACATTCTTGGATTGGACAACAATCATATGTGTAACACTTAACAATTATGAGAACGTAACTAGTCCCCTATTCTTTTTACAATGGTAATATAATGTTTTGTTGTACTGCACTCATTTGATGCCACATGATTGGTCGGATATGATTTTGAGCTTTCTTTAATTTCCTTTCACCTTTTTGGACACAATATGAAAGGTTTAATGAAAATAGTAAATGTAGGAGTTTGTAAATTGATTTCGTAATTACAAAGATTTTTTTAATTTTTATGAAAAATGTTTTTGACTTTTTCGATCAGTTTTAAGCCATGTTACCTCGTGGACAAATGATATTATTCTTCATTGGCATGTCAAAAGAACAAGGCATGGAGGGATATACACCCCGCCTCTTGTTTAGTATGATTTTTAATGTTTAAGTAAAAAAAAAAATTAAATATTTAGTTCTTTATTTGGTGACTACAATCTAGCATATTCATGGTAGGTTTGGACCTGACCTTTCGTTTGGAAGTACCGTAGCGATGTCGTCAAACTACAAGATACTTGGCAAGTCCTTAATTAATTAATGTATCAGGGACATGACGAGGCAAAGCGGGATATATCTCAGTCTTCAACGAGGAATTGAATGGATACAACTCTCCATTTTAGTCCTCGTTTTTCAAATTTGGTCCTTGTCACTATCCCGACTTGAGCGAGAATCAGAGAGAAATTACCATCCCTAATTCTCACTTCATCATTTCTCTAGCTAATTAAATCCTGATTGCCTCTAAACAATAGTAATGTGAACATATTTGTGTTACAAGTGGTAAGACTATGATAATCAATCAAATATTAAAAGTTGAATTAAGAAATCAATTAGTGTAATCATCTTTAAAGCATAATAATAAGGTGTAGGTAAAGTGTGATATGCAATTTCTTTGTGCATATTTTAAAATATTTTTCTTTTCTTTGGTTGACTTTCTTTTTGAACAATTGAAGGCTATTTTTAATTTTGTAAAAGATACAACTTTTTAGTAAAATAAAAAGTTAATTAAAGGTATTTTAGTATCTATTTTAGTAATCATAGAAGCAACTTTTTGAGAACTAAAAAGTTCCAATGAAAAATTATTTCCAAATAATAAATAAATCAAGTGATGATAGAAATAAAAGATTGATATAAACTTTTGGAGTATATATAAATGTAATAATGTATAATGCGATTTATATATAGAGATAATTTTTAAGATTATTATTTTAGAGACAAGTCTTTGTATATATTCATATTACAATTAAGAATTACTTGTGAATCACGTACGAGATAACTAACATTTTTTTAAATAAAATAACATATATTTTTAATGATTGTGGGCTAACCAATGTATTATGAATATTAAAAATTAATAAGAGACCCCAAAAGGGGTGACTAAATGGGTAGAACATGATTATTGTACTTGATCGAAGATCAGATTCAATTCTTACTAATATTATTCTCTTGATCAAATGTCAAATATAGCCTTTCTAGTGTAGTTGTGGGCTATTAAACATGTGATTTAATTCTCTCGTAATCCAAAAAAATAAAAAGAAATAGAAAACAAAAAGATTAGAGAAATGGAAATGAAATGTGAAAGAGTGAAATGAATATATGTGCATAGAATATAGAAGTGAAAAGAGACAGGCATGCAAAAATAGAAGGCCACACTGCATACCGCATGCTAGACAAGATTACAGCCCCACTAAACCAATACGTATTTTCTTGCATACTATATACCCATTACTTTGCTTTCACTTCCCGGCCATTTCATTATCCATTCAACCCATTATTTCCTTTTCTTTCTTTTTTCTTTTTTCTTTTTTTTTTTTAAAAAAAATTAATTATCTCTCTCAGATTTAGGTTTCTGTGTTCTATTGTCTGGAAACATCAACAGCAATGGTCTTTGGGACCAGCTCAGGTTTAACCGATAATTAAATCCTCAGCTCAGACGACAATTTTGTGATAGATTCAAGTTTAGATTGATTTTATATATGTACACCCGATTTTCTCTATAGATGGTGTTGGGACATGTATGGGTTTTGGATTACATTTGAGTCATGCCTTTTAGTGCTAGCTTGAATTGGGTTGGATTTTGATAGCTTTTCGTGTTCCACCTATGATTGAAATGCAAGAAATTAAAGTATATAAAAAGAAGTATAATTGTTAGTATGGATTAGAAATAAAAAAAAATTATACAAAAGTGTTGTTTAGTTGACGGAATGAAGATATCAAAAGAGCTAAATTATTGAAACATGCGTTATATCTCAACTAAAAGTTTAAATTAATAGTTGTTTGCTTCAAGCAACAAGTGGATCGTAGTCTCTTTGATGAGAACAATACAATAATTTTGAGAAGAATTTTATTACTGAGCAGTTTAATATGCAAAGTACATGAAGAAATGCATTTATAAGATCACATACAAAGAATCATAATCAGGTAAAGAATGATAAAATGTAGATTTACAATAATACTGAGAGAGAAGAAATTTTAGTGTAACTAGAATAGAGTGTCCTAATACGACATCTCAAGCTAAATATTCTATAGAGGGAACATTGAACTTGTGCCTTAATTAAATTATTGAATCTTGATGTGGATTGAGCTTGGCACAAAGCTAAGACTATAGTTGACTAATGAAACTCAAAGATCATGCTTGTGAGGAGGACCAAAATGCAACTTCAATGCTATAGAGCCTGGGATGTAGCATGTCCTATTGCAACATACATAACCTCATCAGATAAATATGAGATGGCCATGAACAAGATAAAAGAATTCTGGCAGACCTAATTTTCAACCGCAAAATTGACTACAACGTAACGGAACACCTATCTGGAGTCTAAATAAATGAATCCGAACAAGCAACGTGCTATCAAGGTATCCACTAAAATTTTGACCACAGAGAAATGGAATAAGTTGAGACTTCCAAAATAAGTAATTTGAGGAGGTGTGAAAGACCTTGTGGTCTAGTGGCACCCGGTTTACACTCCCATGTGGAAGGGAGTGGGTTCGAGCCTAGCTACTATATTGTAACAGAGTCAGTAGTACGAGGAGGAATTGAGTTTGTGGTGGCGGCGGCTGTATTGACATGGTATACTAGATGAGAACAATAATTTTTGATTTTTTTTAAATTATTGATCAGTATAATCTACAAAGTACATGAAAATATATATTTATAAGAATACAAAAAGTCTTAATCAGAATAATTATTGATCAGTATAATCTACAAAGTAGATACATTTATTTTTATATTATATGCTCAAGAAGTTGAACTTATTTGACTATGGTGAAATGTATGTCTAGGCAACCTTCTTCTTTAATTTACTGATTTTTAGGTTGCCTTTTGCTGATTTTCATGTATCCCATATATATATTTGAATCATATGATAATAAGTTATTAGGAGAAAACTAAGAACCAATCTCAACCTTATATTTAGAAAAATTGAACGCACTAGATCAGATTTTAAAAAAAAATGTAGTGACATTTTCATAATTATCACCAATTTTACTATTCAAACTTGAACACCAAAATTTGCAATTTTAGTCTTAGACTTTTTCATGTTTGCACATTTAATATTAACATTTTTCATATTTAGTATAGTATAAAATATTGCATGCACTTGCAAAAATGTGAAAATGTATTGCACTAAGGGTTTCGATTTTAGAGTTTATGACTGAGTTTTTTTGTTTTATTTGGTTTAGTAGTTCACTTTTTACTACTTAGGATCTAGTATTTACGATTTAGATGATTTAAAATTTAGTTTTTTTCATCGATTTTATAAAATTTACCAGGTTTGCATATTTAATTGTTAAAGATGACATATTTAAGTGTTAAATTTTGCATGGTGAAGAAGTTGATGATAATTACAAAAATGTCACTACGTCACTACTCTTGTATGAGGTAAATTCCATTCAGGTGTATATATGTTGGCTAACTTTGATGAGATATACAATGTTAATACACATTAACAAAAGTATAAATTAAAAATATAATAATGGAATAGTAGGAGTAACTAGCTAAGTACTACTTAGTTTTGAAACACAACATGCATGGTATGTATATATGGAATACAATATTACATTTTGGACTCACAATTTTTATATATGTATACATTATTCTAGTGCCACTACCACAAAAAAAAAAAAAACAAAAAAAAAAACTTTTAACTTTCAATGTCGGTTATATTGTGTAATAGATTTGGTCATATTAGTAAATAAATGATACGATGTCAGTTTTTCAAAATCGACGTCATATGTCACTTAAAAAAAATTACAAAAATAACTTTGGTTATTTATAAAAAGTCGACACTGTACTATTTTTTTTATACGTAAGGAAGGGGGCAACCCACGTAAAACAATTACAGCTAATCCCAACCATGAGAATTCCGTCAACAGGGCAGACTTGACACTGTACTATATATTTTTAAAAAATTATTGAAGGGATACGACGTAATTTTTTTTTTTAAAATAAAACTAACATTGTATAATTTTTAAATTTCCTTTAAGAAGGAGATATAATGTTGGTTTTCATATGTTGGTCTTGGGATTGATAAAAAGTCTAGAAAGAGGGGTGTATGTGGTTGAATAGAAATTTTCAAAATTTTAAACTTAAAACAATTTTTAAATCAAAGCTTACCACAAGCTTGAAAGCAAGTGATAGGCACGCAACATAAGTCTTAAATTATTTGTAGCGCGGTTTAGTTAAAAACAGTTTGAAATGTGTTACGTTAGCGTGTCTGCATGTGTGCATGACTAGTTCGATCAACTGGAATATTAAATGCAGTAAAGTTAAAAGTATAGACAGAAATTTTTGACAACAATAGCCTAGTACGCTCTTCTCCTTAACGTGCAAGGAGGATTTCACTAGTATTTTATAGGCACAAGTACAAGTGAACCAATCTTAGTGTGTCCACAAAGCACTAAGACTGAAATGGTGCTCCTTCGATCTAAATGTCCTCTTCGGACCTTCAAGACCCGATCTCTGCTCCAAGGGTCAACCACCAAATCTCCTCAAGCAGCAGATCACCAACCACACTATAAGATATAATGAGATTGTCTTTCTTGTTCCCACAAATTAAACAAGTAAACTGTAAATCCGGAAAATTTACAAGTGAGGCGTTATCCCCAGTGTGACAAGTGTCCAAATCTTTCACTAGCTCCAACACACTGTAAATGTATAGTTGCCCTTTTCCGTAACAACTTTTGTCATTTTAAAACAATATTAATGCGTACTACATTAACCAAGGCAAATTTTATTTCGAGAAAGCTAAGTAAATAAATTATTCATATAAAAGATCGATTCTTTGCATGAATTGGATTAAAGAGATTCCTCACATTCTACACTAAGAGAATAAGTGTACTAACCAAACGTTTACCATTACGCTAAAAACTATAGTTCAATTTTCTGTACCAATTTTAACTGTACTGTATAGTTTTTTTTACCTTGAACTCGTGACCTAACTTTGATACAACTTGTTAGGATCAAGCATTCAAGGGCTTACCAGACCACTACGTTAAAAGTTATATCTCACACAAAGCTAAGGCACAATTTTATTTTCTTATACCCATATTTTCGAGAGGCAGGGTGTTAGATTTGACTTTTCGATCTCCACCCAACAATTCCCATAGCCACTAATTGTTGGACTTGATTCTTCACCGACTTCCGCCCAACATATCACAATGGAGAATGGAACAAAACAGTTCTAATTGATCAATCATCATATCGCATTATGCCACAACTTTTATTGGATGATGTTATAGTGGATTCTAGTAGGATTATTAATAGGTGATAATATAGTACATGCTGTTTTTTTTCTTCTTCTTATTATCTTTTGATTTCAACAATTTTCGTACCAAAAAAAAAATATTATGGTCTTATAAAAACGTAACAATAACACTAATAAAAAAAAAATCATGTTATCTAGTCCTGGATACATATTTATTTGATGGAGTAAATATATATATGGCACCCATTTCATCTCATTGAGTGTGGTTTTGTGGATAGATAGATCTCACAACCAAATATATCTTTACATTGCAGAATAGTATATATATCATCATCAATATATATATTCTTATCTTATATATATATATATATATATATACCCACTGATCTTGAACATAAAATCATAGTACGTGGTAGATCGAATTTTAGTACGAGTCTCATCAGCTCCGATGTTTTTTTTTTCCCATATATGCGTGCACTCTTCAATTCATTTATTTATCAAATATGCAAATACCAATATTGTCACACTCTGAGCTGCCGGAATTCAAGAAGTCATTCAACCGGCCGCCGGAACCACCACCGCCGGCGTTATCCCTCATCTCGCTCTGCAATAACAACAACGATCCCATCTCGTCACACCCGTGATCTTCGAAGCTCTCCTGGTTAACATCATGGCTCAACTGGGAAGCCACGAACTTGTCCAGCGCCCTCCAATCCGTGACTTTCTTGTTGCTCACGCAATTGATGTTATTCTTGATCTGCTCGCCGGCGCCGGCGCCGGCGGTGTCTTCAGTGGCGTTGCTGCGGTGGTTCTCATGGAGGAGCGGGGTTTTGAGGAGCGGGAGGGAGGGGCTTTGCAGCTGGGGAAGCTGGTTGAAGAGCTGATCGGCGTGCATGAAAGTGAGGTTCTCTGAGGCCTCTAGCTCTTGCTTGCACAGAAACGTTTGCGCCGCCATGAAATTGCTCGGAGCCGCCGCCGCCGCCTGCCTTGTCATATAATCCATGTTGTTAATGTTGGGTTCATCGTACAAGAAATTGGATTCCCAGCCTTCCATGCTCTTCGCTTGTCCGGTGATTCGTTTCTTGAATGCCCTACACACCACCCATCCTTCCTCCTGCACCACATCACAAATAATTTTAATTTTTTTTTAATACTACTGACTCTATTACAGTATCAGCATGATCGAGTGTCATACAATACATATATATAATACATAATTATACAAGTACTGAAAACTCAATCAGCAAACATAAGTACCCATTAATTGGAGTTTCATGTTAGATCTAATGAAATACTACAATCTCGATCAACTATAAAACAGTGTAGGTATGTTCAAGTTTTTCTTAAAAAAAGTTATAAACTATTTATGTTCATCTATTGTACGTATAGTGGACAAAGTACAAAGGCATGCAACTAAAGTACATGCTTCTTCTAAGCATGCTAAATTGATAATGTTAATGGTAACTTTTAATTTTTCATACAAAGTAAAAAGAGAACGAAAGGATCGAGACTACAAAGTCCCGACTATATCACCTTAACAAGGTCAATAGAAAGTAAATTAAACGGTACTTTTAAAGTAACTTTGGTTTAGTAGTCTCCATGTAAAGTCAAAGAATTGAAGTATATATGGCAAAGAGGCGTGGAGGAAGGAGATGATTTGGGATTATTTCCTTTTGACAATTGAAAGGTTGAATGAGTAGTGATTATAGATCTTCAAAGCTTAATGACCGGAAAAGATGGAGTTGAACACTGTTTCCTTTAAAAGTAAAATTGTCTTTTGACTTAGAGCTACTAGGAATCATTTTAATTAATTTGTTTCAAGCATGTATGACTAGTCATAGGTTATACAAATAATGACACACATATATATATGTTATGCATGAAAAAGTTCAACCATTTATATTCAACACCTCACAATTTGGAGGAAAATGGGATGGTTCCTCAAATTAACATGAGAACAATTCCAAAACACAAAGGATTATCGGATCTAATAGATTTAGACCAATTTGACTAGGGTTACCCGATGATATTATATTCTGTAACTCGAATATATTGAAGTTGATCTTAAGATTTCTTATATTGAATATAATTTTAGACTCGGAAAAATAAAATTGTTTCCATAAAGTTGAGAGGATTATCAGAAGAGAAAGAGTTGAGAGTTGAGAGCTGTGAAGAAGAAAATGAATAAAGCTAAGGGAATAGAACTTGCCTGTGGAGGGCCATTTTCTTCAGATTCAAGCCGGTATTCATGCATGATCCAGTCAGTTTTCTGACCATTTGGAGCCCGGCCTTTGTAGAATACGAGGGTTTTCCTCATGCCGATGAGCTTTGCTTTATCGTACACCGCCTTGTCCCTGCCGGTAGCCTTCCAAAACCCGGCCATGGTCGCCCTGTTCGTCCTCGTCCCGGTCGGATACTTCTTGTCCTTGTGACTGAAGAAGTACCACTCGTTCTGCTCTTCGTACCCGATCCGGCATTTATCTGCAACTCAAACAATTCAACTCTATAAAGATCAATCCCTTCCCAACACCTATCAGTCCCAACTACAGGTCCATAACCTACTCTGATACTAAGTAAGTGTTACGTTTCAATGACAGTATGCTGGACTTGGCTCTCAGAGCTGCCCACCCAACAAACTTCAAGAAACCCTAGCAGTACTATACGTACACAGTACGATGAAACAAAGAACAACATATACATACCTTGAAGATCCCAAGGTTCGATTCTGTAGAGATCAATGTCTCTAATCACATCAAGGTCAATCTTCTGCGACGCAACCTTCTTCCTAAGATAGTATCCGACAAGCTCTTCGTCCGTGGGATGGAATCGAAACCCAGGCGGAACAGTGCATGATTCATCTGCTGTATCCATGATGTCTGATGATGACGACACTGTTCTTCAATTCTCTCAGGTAGCTCTGATCTGCATCAAATTATTAAACCCCAAGTAATGAATTAAGATGAACGATCAGTATAGATGATAGTATTCATTCTTTTACTACTACTCCATCCACCCATCCACCATCATGCTTAAATCATATCATCTCAGAAAGCAGTAGCAATTAAGTGTGAAATAGCAGTACCTATATAAGGGGAAAATGAAGAGAAGACAGATATAGTGATGAACAGGCTAAGGCCTAAAAGGTGAAGAATTGAAAAGAAATTATGAACCCTACAATTGGAAAGGTAACAAGTGTTTTCAGATATAATCATCAACCCGTTTGGTGGTAAGCACCCCTCATCAATTCTTTTTTCTTTTTTTTTTTCTATACATATAAATATAATAATACACCAGTAACCCCAATTCAAGTTATTTAACTTATCTTAAGTAAGGTGTGACTACCTGATACTCTTAAGTAAGGTCTAAATTAACTTAATGTGACTATCGGATACCATGTCAGATGTGGGTCGTAATTTAAAAAAAGAATAATTTTTTGTTTATTCTAAATTGGTATTGGTAGAAACAAGATAAGGGAATTGTGAAAATGGTGGGGTTAAAAGAAGGGGAAGAGATGAAAAGGAGAGAAAACCAAATGATGAGAGTTTGGTGTTAAATTTGATGAAAACCAGGAGGGGGTTTAAAGTTTAGAGGTGTAGGGTGGAGCTGAGTAGTCTCGATCGCCAGTATGTACGCTGTTCCATGCCTGGATCGAAGAAACTGACAAGTCATTAAAATTAAGTAAAGGTCAGTGGCATAATAATGTTGTCTCGTGGCGGAAAGTGCACAAATCATTCGTCTCCAACAACATAAGTCTTCGCCCAAACGTTTCAAAAAACAAAACATTCTTTTTTTACAACGTACAATAAAATAATTAAACTCCTTAAAATTAAACCCTGACCCGCATCTTGAAACAGTTGATAAGTGAATTGTTAATCGACTCTGATCTGGTGAGTATATCGGGAATTAAAAAAAAAAAGAAATTAAATGAAGAATGTGAGGGAAGAAGGATGGGAGGGACAGCAAAAAGACAAGAAAGGGTGACGTGATCAGTAAATAGGCACGCGTTAGATTGATAGGGTGAAGCTGCTAGAAAAAAGGGCATTTAAAGAGGAACAAAGGGGGAAAGGAAACATGCGGATCTATGGGAATTTGAATGATTGCAAAATGGAGAACGAGAGAGACTTCTCTGACTCTGGTGTCTGTTTGTCTCCAATCCACATAGCAACTACTCTACATACAACATCTATCCCTGACCCTTATTCCCTAATTTCCCTTTCTTTGGCATACTCTCAAAATAAGCTATTCCACCCATGTTCCATCCTTCCAAAACCCACGTACTGATTTACTTCCTTGTGATCAGTTCTTTTGGCAGCCGTTTAAAGACCAACCAGCACAAAAATTGAATTCTAACGGAAGCGTGAAAACTTGACCAAAAAGTCCACAGCTCCACCAATTTGCAATTTCACTGAAACTTAGAGAAATTGACGCTAGAGAACAGGCCAATGGCCCAAAACAAACGAGAAGAAGAGATAGGGGGTGGGGTTTCCCCGGCTCCTCTCTAGTAGCGAGAGAAAGAAAAACTCTTCACAAGACTCTCGAGTCTTAGTTGCAGGTTTCCTTGAAACTCAAAAAATTACACAATGTTGATTATCTTGAAGTGGACATGGATGGCATGCATGGCATGGCAAATTGGCAATGCATTGATGGAGGTGGGGGAAGGGAGAAAATCAAATCTTACCTGTGGAAGCTAAGCAAAGACTGGCTAGCTTAGCTAGGGGATATCAGATAGCAGAGAGTTAATTGAGCTGAGGGTTTTGAGTAGAATGATGATTTCTGGCTCAGCTCAGCCCAATGGAGAGAGTTCTGAGAAGATGAGAGAGGAGGAAGAAGATGAGAAGATCGAGGAAGTGGGAATTAATTAAGAAGCAAGTTCTTTGGAGTGAGAGAAAGCAAGGTGTTATAAAAGGGAATGGGGAAAGGGGGAGAGAGAGACTGGTGAGGACCGCTCAATTGCGCATGGCTCCTTGGTTGTCCCCATTGCCGACGTCACTTCCTAACTTCCTACAGTAACACTTTTTCTTCCTTCTCTTCTATCAACAAACTCTGTTACAACACGTAACAATACACAGTAATATTAGTTTTAAAATTTTATATAAAAAAAGTATCAACTTTCTTGCCCTATAAATACGAAGTATTTGTCTTTTTATTATTTTGTACTATACGCATTACTTTGATTTATTATACCACAAAATCTTAGAGAATCTGTTTAATTTGAATGTGTTCAAACTATATAGTCAAATTCAAACACCACCCAAAACATAATATAATGGACATTTGGCCCATGGATTTAGATGCAAGAAATGGAATAATAACAGTCATAAATATGTTTGGTTTACCATCTTTATTAATTAGTCCGATATGGGATTCAAACGTTTTTAGAATAAAAAATGTTCATAAATCGAGAGTTGTCCATTTGTCCCCAGCTATGTCGGGATGACAAGGGTAACCTGTCGTCACGATCCGATGGTGTGCATGTATTAGGTAAACTAACTTAGGTTATTCATAATGTCCCAAGCTAAATTGATATATAGGATATGTAGTTGGTTTTATAACCATAAAATTTTAAGTTTCTCTCATTATATGAGGGTGTATACTGTGTAAATTTCACCGAGATTGCTACATATTATAGTGGAGAATACATTATACATTTACCTTTTGAGGAAATTTCCCACCCAAATTGCACATATTATAGTGGAGAATACATGATACATTTACCTTTTGAGGAAATATTAGTCTGTAGGTGTCCGCTAATTGTGTCTAATTAATCATCATCACAATTCATCTTAATAAACATGCCACTGAGGCATTGACTTTGTTTGTATTGCATTTTAGTGAAAAGTTTCCTACTCTATTAGATACACAATAATCATGGCTTTATATTAGAAACATATTAATCTACATTTTCTTTCCTTCTTCTTTTTCTTTTTCTTTTTTTTTTCTTGCATCTACTCGATCTCACATCCAACCCCAAATAGGAAAAAATCTAGCGACGCTAGAAACCTAATACTACATACTATGTAATAATTCAACGTATGTATTTTGTCATTAATTAATTCTTTAAATAGACTAGAGAATACGTTTACAATGTCCAAATAGCATTGGGTCTAAACTCTTTAGGATGGGAACACTCCAAAGTTTATAAACATGGTAAAAAGTTGAATGGTATATTTTCATTTTCAAACTAGTGCAAACTCACATATTTTCAAATATATAACAAAAGATATTTAAAAGCCTTTCAAAATTTCATATTTTTTTTCTTCAATTCAATGGGTATACTTTGAGATTCAATTTTGCATACGTCCATTATTCGTTTTGAGCGTCGAACGAGTAATAGGGCATCCCTTCTATACCTATAACTCAGATACTATCAAGCTTGTGGTTTCTTCTTGGTCTCAGTATCTTCAGGTTTCCTGGTCTTGAAAGATAGGTTGACCGACAGTTGGCTTTAGCAGAGGAACTCCAACAAATCTAGCTGGGAGTGATCTCAGGCTAATTTTCATTGTCTACTTTATTGTGTTGATGACAATTCTCGCACCACGATGTAGGGGGGACTAGTGATGGAATTAGAAAGTAGCCTTACTTGCTCGATAACTAGATATCGTATGCTTGTGATTCCTTCTCGCCTCAATATTACTGAACTTTCAAACCTAGAAATTAGAAAACTTCTCAACCATTACAACTAGATAGGTCAACTTCCGCTGTCACATCAACAACTTACAAGTTTCATGGCCAACCAGAGTGTCTAATTAATCAATGGATACCATGTTAGCTATGTCAGCAACTTGTCAGTATTATGTCGCCTTACCACTTAATAAAAATAGAACATCCTACATACATAGTAGCAACCTCATTAGTTTTAGTTTTTTTTTTGAATGTTTTGAGGTGCCAACTAGGAAAGGGAGGGGAGAGACAAAAAAAAAGGGGGAGAAAAAGGAAAAAGGAAAAAAAATAGAAATATGACCAAAAAAAAAAAAAAGCTTGGTATTATGCGCCCAATATGGCACGTGCTGTGCACACGCCTATTGGACGTGAGTATTGCGCTCAACGCGCCTTTCTTGGTTTCTTTTTTACTCTTCTCTTTCCATGTAGACCCAATAAAAACCAACACTTGCAATAATTAAAACCCCTTAAAAATCACCTTCCTTGTTACTCTGTTAGTGTAAAAACCATAGTTTGATTTTTTCTTCCTTCAAATTAAAACTGAGCAAAAGCCCATAGATGGGGTTGCTCTAAGCAGACTAATTCCTCACAACTTGTACTGTATGTATAACTAGCAAACCAGAGCTTCCCGACCTCATATGGTCAAGGTCAGGCCCTTAACTTCCCAACATCATTACTACCTCTTACACACACACACACACACACACACTACGTCCCAATATAACTATGTGGCATAGGTTGGAACGTAACCCGTGTACTTGAGTCTATTTAAGTCATCAAGGGTATAATATATTAAATTAAACCACTCACAAAGAATAACTTGAATTAATATCGACACAACCCAATTAAAAGTAAACCATACTCAAAATATTACTTCAAAATGACCACTATTATTGTCATTTTAAACAATTTTTTTCAATATTAACTTCCCAATATATCTTACGAATCAAACACATCTAATGTTTTGCAAAATGTTTTATTTTCTACTCTAACAAGTGATATGGTGATCTCTTATATCTAACATAAACTTCACATTATTTGCCGATAAAATATAATCTCTCAGAAATAACAGAATGGGACTCTCTATCCACCAACCCTACTCCTAGGCAAGGAAACAAAAGTGAGATGAAGTAGTCAAATGGTAGAAAGACAGTTTGGTGTTCCATTGCAGGTGGGCATATACAAAATCATTTGAATCGACAAGTATTTTGGAGAAGGAACACGGAAAACGTATGTTTCGAAGAACAGTGGGAGCAAACGTGGCACTCAATAATTGGTGGAATTCCCATATTTGTACACAACTTTACGTAGAAGACAAACATAATATCCGAAAATATCCGATGGCCAACCTATACTTCTCTGAGCTTTCTGACTTCCCGCCTACACGGACAGCTCAGTTGGTACTCGAATAATAGATTGCGATGAAGACTTAAGATCGAACTTGAGCAATCACAATGTGGGTGTTTCATCCAGATAATCACCTTGATTTATCATTCAACAATCTTTTCAAGTTAGGGTATAAGGTTTTTAAGAGCGAGGCTGGGACTTTAATTTACTTTTTGAGGATGAACTTTTCGCCTCTCCAGAGTTGTATAGTTTGTGCTCCTATACAACTCCATTCTAAATCGACATTTGCTACAATTATTGAGCATACTAAGATAATCGAGACATTCTTACAATCGAGTATTTATTATTATATTTTAAATTCACACCGACAATCAAGATATTAAACTTGGTCTTTTGGATATTTATTCAAAACTAATATAAAATTTTTAAAGAAAATTAAGTTATTTTTACTTGTCTTAGTTGTTGGTAAATTTTTTATGTTATTATTGGTCCACAATTCCACAAGTAATCCATGGTCGGCCTAATCTAAAGATTAAAGAATTTAGTACCATCATCATCAGTTCTAATTTAATTTGTATATTTAATAGGTCTTCTTTTTGTCATTCTCAGACACTAGCTGATAAACTGTCAGCCAGTTTCTATTCTGCTTTTCCAGTTTCTAAAATTCTCTTTTTCTATTCTAAAAAAAAAAATCTTTTTTTTTTCTTTTCTCTTTTTCTCTCTTTGTCGTGGTTGAGATAGACGACGACATTTACTTAGGACGGCAGTAGGGGGTGGTCGTTTGATTTAGAGATTCGATAATGTCGTAAACCAAAGCTGTAATTATTACTTTGATCTATTTTCTCTTTCACTTTTAGTTTTTCAAAGCCAGTAAACAAAATACTAAAAAAACAAAAAAACAAAATTAAATCAATTAATGTCTCAATAGAAGCAGTATTGACTTTTTGTGCTTCAATAGGTTGAGAAAATATAAATGAACATATAATACAATGTAATAGAATCAATAATACTCAAAAAAGAAAAAAACAATCATAATAGTTGAAGTTTTTTCTTCAGTTTTGTGTAGATCACAACATCCACCTCAACAAACACTATCAAACTCAATCTAAATGATCCATCTTTCCACCTATCTGAGTTTTTTCGAAGTTTTTTTTTTGGACTCGCTAATATATATCAACTATATTTAAATTATATTAATCTATAAATATAATTAAATGCCAAGGACATTGTGATCCAATGATACCAAGTTACTCCCTCATGTGAGAGGTTGTGGGTTCAAGCCATAGGTTGAGAAAGTAGTTATATATGAACAGATACTGCATGGTAATAGAGTCAGCAGTATTCAAAAAAAAAATTTAATTAAATTAATAATTATAAAATTTTACAAGTCACGAGTTGTAACAAACGTGCATAACCGATTTGGACCAATCATATCAAGTTTGCTCCTTAACATTATGGGGACATGAACGTGAACGGTGAACCGACCAATTAAACATGATCAGGGGCTTGACTTTGAACACCCCGGTCACATTAGGGGTCTAATCATAAGAGTCGAGCTGGTGTGATTTTCTGTATACTCAATATTAAAGGTTCTTGGTTATCTTTCAGACTTAATTAACTGTTTAAGATCTTCACATTTCGCTAACCCTAAACATGTTTGTTTAACCAGTTTGTGCAGCAGAGATACGACCTTGAGCGGAATGTAAATCAAACAGAAAATAAAAAACACAGAGTATTGTTTACCTAGTTTGATACAATCGTATCTACATCTGAGTGACCACCATCAGTCCGTCCAATTCACCATCTCAACAGCAAATCAAACAAACGGTAAGAGAAGACATTCTCAACCTAATGTGCGATATATCTCACAGAATAAAGACCCAATCTGATGAGCCCTGAGATCTGTGCAATCAGCGGTCCAAGAAATTCATTTTTGGATATAATGTTGTCACTGTCCCTCCTACTGACCCCCTCACCACTGCACCACAATTGTATGGAATACAGTAGATAAAGCTTTATATAGAACTTCTTCTCAAAAGACTTCTTATACTCATATCATCAATAATATCTTGAGAATTTATGACCAATGAGTGTATGTATGCCACGTGTATCTCATACCAAAGTCCCAACATATGCCTGTCCTCCCCTCTATAAAGGGCACATTAAATGCTCCCAAAGCGAAAGAGAAATTAAATTAACAGACTATACACTCATAAGTTAAGCATTCAAACGTATAACTGAATTTAATTAAATCAAAATTAAATTCGGGTGTAATCCGTTACCATTTGATATAAAAAATTAATCACAATTCTAAATCTTAATTGAATAATGATAAATATAGGATTCAATTCAAAGTGTGATGATACCTAACTGTACTGACGGCTAGAAAGAGTTTATGGAGTTGCAGTGTATATGTGCGTAGGGAAAGTGTAAAGAGGGCAAAAAAAAAAATGGTGGGAAAACATTATGGGAGGTAGCTGGTTGAGCGGGTGGCCGGTCTGTGTGATGTAGATGGGGGCGGGGGTCGTCCACGTCGGACGGGTGCGGTCGGCCGCGGTCTCCTATCATGCGGCGGACCGCATTATTGTGACCCAGTCTCTTCTGGTGGTCCCCTCCACAAATACTCCCAACCCAAAAGTCAAAAATTCCCCTTCTTCTTCTTATCCCCGCCTCGCCCAGTAATCCCTCCCACATTGGCACATTCCCACCACCTTGCCGCCGCTCAAGAAAACAACATTCATCTCATAAACAATTATTTCTACACTGATCTTGTGGTCTAGTAACACAAACAGACTCTCCCAAATAGAAAATTATGAGATTGAACGTTCGATTTTTACCTATATGAATGTAACAAATCATTTGGCCAATCCTCTATCATTTAGTATGCTGACCGTTGGGATGGATGATTAGTATTCTGACTATCGGCGAGAGGATACCTTTGGACAATCAAAAAAAAAAAAGGTCATTGGTGTGAACCCTAGGGTAGTATTGACAAAGCCCATACTAACTTCTTTTTGTTTCCTTCCTTAAATATGCTTTATATATATATATGAAAAAGTTCATTAGCCGCTATTTGAAATATATATTTTTGGTAAAGTTTGCCATGTAACATTATCTAGCAAAGGACCACAAATAGGTAAATTATCATACCTATTTGAACTTTGAAACATGGTAGTTATCAAGTCAATTATCTAACTAACTCGATTAAGTTGTCCCATCAAATATACTATTCAATAATGAAATGTGTGGGACGATTTGTAACAAGTAATCGGTTTGGTGTTTAAATTTTTGTCCATGACAATTTTTGTTGGGTACTATTTTAAGAAGTTTTGATGGTGATAATCAGCACGTACGGATACCAAATTGCCCCTAATACAATTATGTAAATATGTTTACGTGTATAAGATACGATTGGTATTAGTAAGAAAAAATTATATATTATATTATCCATTATTAAATACTCCATACCTTGTAATTATGTTTCTAAACTCAGTGGATTATATATATGAATACGTATCATAAATCAAAAGAAAATGAATAATGATGTGTAGGCTAGGATTAAACTGCCACTCCGGCCACTAACCTCCTTATAATGATTTTACTTAAGTACATATATTTATTGGGAAACCCTCATTTCTCTAAAATTTGAACCGACAATGCAATATACCACCATAATAATTTTCAAAATTTGAGGTTTGTTAAGAAAAATTATTGAGTTATGGTTGACATGGTGTTTGTTGGGGACAAAAATAAAGCAAAAAATTGGTATAAATAAGTCTTTATGTCTCAAAATCAATATAATGCCTCTAACAACTTCACCATTATTCATAAGACCAACACACAATTAATTACATAATGTTTTACCAATAAAGGTGTGAAACACAAGCTTCAATGTTTTTGGACTAGGGGTTGGGGGTAGGGTGGGGGTGGGGGTGGGGGGGGGGGCAT
>NC_044918.1:5179157-5263536 GCF_003576645.1 Ipomoea triloba
GGGGGGGGGGGGGGGGGGGGGGGGGGGGGGGGGGGGGGGGGGGGGGGGGGGGGGGGGGGGGGGGGGGGGGGGGGGGGGGGGGGGGGGGGGGGGGGGGGGGGGGGGGGGGGGGGGGGGGGGGGGGGGGGGGGGGGGGGGGGGGGGGGCATATGCATTATGATGATGATTACACACCTTGTAGGTGTAGTGGTAATAAAATTATTTTTTACAAAAGAATCAAAAAAAATTTACTTTTCAAGACTCTAACATCTCACCATAAAACCCATGATTGAATTTTAAGCACTTTTAGGGATGAATTATTAGCAATTGTTAGGAGCATGGATGATGAAGCCATTCTAGAAAAAAGTGATTATTATGATAAAATGAATTTTTTATTTTTTATTTATACTATGAGATGATGATTGAACATGATGTTGAATAAGAGTGGATATCCTGTGCGACTAATTAATGAATCATCAAAAAAAAGAAAAAAAATTAAAAGATATATATCTATCCTTAGCTAGCTAGTTGTTGTGACTGATTGATTAATTGTACCAACACTTCTTTTTCAATGATTTATTTTATGTGGAATGTCAATATTTGCCTGTTTGTTATTATTGGATTATTGTATTGTATGTACTGAAATTTTCTGATTTGATTTGTTTACTACTCACGTATGTAATTAAATGGAATTCAATTTGGACAGGCAACCTTTTCCTTGTTTCACAAGATGTGATGAGTACATTTATTATTAAGGAAAATATTCTTTGCTTTAAATTTCCAGGGCTAAATTTGATACCAGGCCATCCATAAGATATGACTTAGCTTGTGACTTTGATCATATAAGTTTTTTGACAACTTATTAATCGACCGGGTTTAATTTGTAACGACCTCTAGCTATTCGTAGTTGATGTTAGTAACCACGTTATTCTCGACAAATGGTTGGTAGTATCAACGAAAATTTTTTCGAATCCTCAAAATAGTTATCAGATCAAAAAGATCAAATCATTTTTAACAACTACAATAAAACACCTACATATTATTTAACACCGGATTAAATAACTATCATTATTTAATGGATGGATTTCAATGTTTTATCCACATAAATACGCATCTATGAATTTCAGTAATTTTTCTATTGATTTTTTCATTGATAAATTTGATTTTTATCTTGTTAACCCTAAGTTCCTTATAAACTTTCAGGTGGTCAATAGGAAGATGTCGCATACAAGTTTCATTGTCATATTTCTGGTTGGAAGACAACCAAGCTTGTTGGAAAGATTAAAGGTACTAGGTGGAAAAGGAATAATATAATGAACAATAACAAAAAGGAGTCGAATGTTGTAATTTTCAAAATCAAATGGGGCATATCTTACATACAAAATTCCTTTTTTTCCTTTTGAATATAATGTTACATATATGAGCATTTGTAAATTAGTGGGAGAGAATATTGTAGAGGAAGATTAATAAAACTTTGATAGGTAATTGATTCCCTTGGGTTCATTCGATAGCAAATGTCGAGTCACAAGTGGTTGGGATGGGCCATTAGTGATTGGGGGTAGGAATTGAAACTTACAATCCATGATGGTCACACCAGAGCTGAGTCTCCTTGCAGAAATTGCATGATTTCATTTAATTATATGAACTTTGAATATATAGCATATGAATTATAGATTTTAATTTCTCTTCCATCTCTTAATATAATATATATTTTCACAGAATCAGAATCAACATTCACGTGATTAAGTTAACATATAACTAAATAGAAAAAAAAAAAACATGCACTTTTAGTTCTTCAAGTATACATATCACCATTTGGCCTCGCATGCATGTGATATCAATTGTCAGATCAAACATTTACCATGCACCACACCAAAAGTTATTACTAAGCTAGTAGCGAAAGCGCAACTTTATTTCATTATACTTACGTATAGTAGCAAACAGCGCCACGTTTGATGGCAGATGTTGGCCGGACGCAACTCTTTGAGCCCTTGGCCAACACGTCTCTCAATTGTATGTGAAGTGGATTTATTTATTTTTATTTTTATTGTCCCTAAGTTTTGTAGGAGTACGTTGGGTTAAAAAATAAAAAAGCAACTTCTCAAAAAATTGGGGAACGAAAAAAGCTATCCAGCCAATAATTGAGAGACAAAAATGAACGATATAAATGATAAATGAAAATTACTATTTCTATATAGTCTAGAGAACCAATTCTAGTTGAAATATCATCGCTATAATTGCAGAGATTTTAAGAAATATATTGTATCATAATAAGGTTATTTCCTACCCACAAAAATTGCACTGCAACGTGTTAATTATACATTCAGTTTCAAAAGCAGCCAATGGGGGGGGGGGGGGTCCAAAATCAAAGTTTTCACTCATAAATAATTGGGGGATTTGGAATTGACTGCTACTGAGATATACATATATGTTTCTTTTTTAATTTGCTTTGTGTTGCTCAGACGGGAACTGAATATGCTTCATTAAATCAACGATAAAATGTGATGTATTGTGACAAAGATATATGATTCTCGAACCCAAGGACGCTGGTTGGATCAGATTTGGTAGTCGCAGTGTGAGAGTTTCACTTTTTGGATGACTTTTTATGAATACCTAACACTAGTCCTCCTACTTAAGAAATAACTGATTGAGTCATCTTAATTTAACTCTTTCATAATTCTTGTGGGGCCAAAGTATGATGACCCGAGAACGAGAAATTTCTTACACATAACTACATAAGATCTTTGCTAGTTATTACTGAGTTGTCTTTGTTTTCTTAACCCGTACTAAAACACATCACACATGGCAAACTTCACTGACAGATGAGATATCTTTAGTATTATTACCCATTGTGCTAGGTTTTCAATGGACCATTTTTCTGGTTTAGTTTTTGTTCTGTATGATAGGTATGATGTATGTACAAACTGTAATTGTCAGTGCTAGGCTTGACGTGCATACTACACCAATTATATATACTAACTAATAACAAGTCATTCTCTTCAAATTCCTTGTCACTGAACCAATGTTGCCCACTTTTGCAGCTGAGGTTCAACTAGCTACTGACACCATTCCCCAACAACATTCTTTTGGCTCCTCTGCACTTGACAGAAGAATCTGGTTTGAATAGACTTGGAAGTGTAATTCCCATCTTTAACTGGCCTGCCTTGTTTTTGTTTTTGGTATATTTATTCTGGTTGAGACTCGAGTTCTTTGCTTTTATAAGAAAATATAATTATAATAACGTTTTCTGGTTGATGGGTGATATTTGTATTTGCGAGTGTTACAATAGTTACTTGATGGATATGAATTAACAAACAAATTGAGAAACAAACAAAGAAATACTAGATTTTTTTTCCTGTTATTGTGACCCACAGGATTTGGCCCAAGTCGTCTAAGTATCATCCTCAGATTGCACGTCTTCGTGCTAGTTGGAAGTGGGGCTGATTATTTTTTAGTATCTTGACTTTCGGGATTTGATCCAAGTTTAAGCATCATCCCTACCCAAGACTACATTTATGTACTTAGCTTGTAACACAAAATGGGACTTCAATATCAAATAATAAGGACTCAAGTTATATCTACATCACAAAAGTTATGTCAAGTTAAATCAAGTACCCAAGCCAGCTTCAGTTTATTGAAGTGTAATTCTCATCTTAACTAGCCCGACTTGTTCTTATTTTATGCTATTTAATCAGATTGAGATTGAGTTCTTTGTTTCTATAAGATGCTAATGACAATGATATTGTCAGTTTTGATGGGTGCTATTGTTATTCTCGTGTTTTACAATATATAGTTACTTGATGTATGAGGGTTAACAAGCAAATTAAGAAACAAACAAAGAAATACTAGATTTTTTTGCTGGTATTGTAACCTACAAGGTTTGACCCAAGTTTAAGCATCATCCCAGATTGCATGTCTATGTGCTAGCTCGAAGTTGGGCAAATTATTTTTTGGCATCTTGACCTTCGGGGTTTGATCCAAGTCTAAGAGTGTATTTGGTTGACAGGTTTAGCTATCATGAATGCATATCAAAGTCATTGTTATTGTTTGGTTGACACGTTTTTAAAACACTACTATGAGCTTTGATTACCCCCTTAATTGCAAAACTCATTCCCTAATAAAACAAGGGTTTCATTTCTCTCCCTCCTCTGCTTTCCCAACTATTAATAATCATTCCCATTCACTCCTACTACCAAACATGTAAAATACTTTCACCAAAACTCATTATCATTATCAAGTATTTGATACTCATTCTGATTCCGATTCTCATGAGCGAACCAAGGTTGACAGGTTTAGCTATCAAGAACGGGTATCAAAGCCATTGTTATTGTTTGGTTCACAGGTTTTTATAACACTACTATGAGTTTTGATTACCTCATTAATTGCAAAACACATTCCCTAGCTAATAAAATAAGGGTTTCATTTTCCTTCCTCCTCCGTTTCCTCAATTCCAAACATGCAAGATACTTTCACCAAAATTCATTACCGTTACCAAGTATTTAATACTCATTCTGATTCCGATTCCCATGTGCAAACCAAACACACCCTAGATTTTTTTTCTGGTATTATGACGGCATATAGGGTTTGCGCCAAGTCTAAGCATCATCCCCAGGTTACATGTCCTCGTGCTAGCTCGAAATGGGGCCAATTGATTTTTTTTTTTTTTGGCATTTTGACCTTCGGGGTTTGATCCAAGTCTAAGCATCATCCTCATGGACCTCACCGAAGACTGTATGCCCTTGTACTAATTGAATGGTGTGTTTCATCTAAATTAAAAGTCTAAGCTAATACTTGGACAACATATTTATGTTTATATATTTGATATTCAACACGCTCCCTCACGTGTGTAAGATAACTATTCTATTACGGGCACCAAGCAACACAACAACATGTGGACTGTATGCCATTGTACTAGTTGAATGGTGTGCTTCGTTTAAACTAACAGTTGAATATATATATATATATATATGTGTGTGTGTGTGTGTGTGTGTGTGTGATGCTCAACACGCCCCCCTTACATGTGTGGGTTGGCTACTCTTTTACGGGCACGAAGTAACACGGAAACACATGAACCATCATAGTATTTTTTTATCGTGTGACATAGAGATTCAAACTTATGACTTTATGCATAGAGTTGACTGTCACATCAAATTAAAGCATGTACTACGTGCCAAAGACCTTGTGGTCTAGTAGCACCCGGTTGCACCTCACATGAGAAGGGATGGGTTCAAGCCTGCGATAGTAACTATGAGCAGATATTAAAATAAATTGTCTAATCAACTTGGTTTGGCCGGGGTGGCCTAGATCTCAAAGAAAACATTGTGGTGCCTATACACATCCATATGCACTTCAAATCCATAGATTCTCAGCTCGCTTCTGCATTGGCTTAGGATTACTATACAAAGGGAAGGGCACTCGAGTTTGCCTATGATGATCGGCTGGTGATGCTTCCATGAATAATGTGTTTTTTTCACAACTTTGATAGAGATTGGCCCCCACCAAAGTGGCTTCAGAAGCACTTCAATTCATCATCTTTGAGACACCAACGTGGGGTTTGGTGCTTGAATTGGCTCTTCTTTAATTAATAATCTACAACAATAATAATGCCCATCATATCATTGGCTTCATTCCACATTTATGTGTGTTTATGTATACACAGACGACAAGCCTATCAGTCACTTCCATGTGCAAAAACACCCAAAGAAAAGTGCAAAGTATAGTAATTGTCATCAACACCAAAATTCTGGGTTTAATTTGCATGTATACAACATATATTTGGTCTGTAGTAAAACCAGAATATCCCCTCTCGTGCGCTTGGAGCTTTTGTGATCACTCAATAATAAAAAGTGGAAATATGTGCATGCCTTTTTATCCATTACTTAATTACTACTGCAATATTGTTTTTTTGCATGCCAAGCAAAGTAGTCTTCCCCTTTTGCTGATTTAGTTAAAACAAAACAAAAAACTCAAGTCTTAAATGTAACATGTAAGATTTGATGTTATCATGGCTACCACAAAAAGAAAGAAAGGAAAGTTAGAAAAATTGTTAACCAAGTTGGACCATTGTTATAAATTAAAGAATATAAGTCATTTTCGAATGCAATTGAAGGGATGGGAAAGAAAAGATTTTGGAAATTGTTGATATACGACTTGATATTTTGAATGCTTAGGTTGACATCATAGTCATGGCGGCCATTTTTTTTTTTTTTTTGGTGATGAAGAAAATTATAATTATTAGGACTCTACGTAGTATAGTTATATTATGAGTCTGTGTTTGAGTCTGACTATGACTATAGCTTTATATATATAGCTGTAACCTATGTGTTTATGACTGATCATTAGTGAATATAATTACGATTGATCTCATCTGGTATCAGTTGCCTAGGGTTTTCTTCTTCCCATGGCTGACGGATCTGTCAATTCATCTGAACGGACTGTTTCTGATATTGCTTTCGGGTCTGTGGTATTACCTGCTGCAACCTCTCTTCCCGCTGCTCATCACTTTGTGAGCATTAAACTGAATCATCGTAATTATTTGTTTTGGCGTACGCAAGTTCTACCGTTTTTGCGTGGCCATGATCTTATTAGCCTTGTTGATGGCACGTCTCCATGCCCGCCGGCGTTTCTTCCCGCCACAGCCGAAGGTGCGTCGCCACAAACCAATCTGGCGTATGGACCTTGGGTGCGTCGGGATCAAGCCTTGCTGTCCATGATAGTCTCGTCGCTATCCGAAGATGTCATGGCGATTGCAGTCGGCCAGCAAACGTCAAAAGCTCTCTGGGATGCGATTGAGCAGTCCCTTGCGTCGGCGTCCCATTCGCGGCAGCTCCATGGACTCCGGCAGGGTGACTTGTCGACGGTGGACTACCTCAGCCGAGCTCGCCTGATCGTGGAGGATCTCTCTCTCGCGGGTCGGGCGGTGTCGCTGGAGGAGCAAAACCTGTATGTGTTCCGTGGTCTTCGGCCGGAGTTCCGTGGTGTCACCGCTGCCTTGGCGATTCGCGGACGTCCGGTTACGTTGTAGGAGCTTGCGGATGTGTTGGGCGCACAGGACTTCATAGCCGGAGATGAGCACGCTGCTGCTGCTGTCGATCACGCACCGGCGGCGTTCACGGCTCACGGAGGTTGGCAACGTGGTCGCGGTGGCTCGGCTCCGCAGCGTGGCCGTGGCGGTTCCTCGTCGTGGCCGTGGCGGCAGTTCGGGTAGACAACATAATCAAAAAACGAAGAATATTAGTGTTGTGGCGGTTCCTCGGTTTTCGTTCTTAAGAGACAAGCTTCAGGTTGTTCCCATACCTTCCGCTTGAGGGGGAGTATTAGGACTCTACGTAGTATAGTTATATTATGAGTCTGTGTTTGAGTCTGACTATGACTATAGCTTTATATATATAGCTGTAACCTATGTGTTTATGACTGATCATTAGTGAATATAATTACGATTGATCTCATCTGGTATCAGTTGCCTAGGGTTTTCTTCTTCCCATGGCTGACGGATCTGTCAATTCATCTGAACGGACCGTTTCTGATATTGCTTCCGGGTCTGCAGTATTACCTGCTGCAACCTCTCTTCCCGCTGCTCATCACTTTGTGAGCATTAAACTGAATCATCGTAATTATTTGTTTTGGCGTACGCAAGTTCTACCGTTTTTGCGTGGCCATGATCTTATTAGCCTTGTTGATGGCACGTCTCCATGCTCGCCGGCGTTTCTTCCCGCCACAGCCGAAGGTGCGTCGCCACAAACCAATCCGGCGTATGGACCTTGGGTGCGTCGGGATCAAGCCTTGCTGTCCATGATAGTCTCGTCGCTATCCGAAGATGTCATGGCGATTGCAGTCGGCCAGCAAACGTCAAAAGCTCTCTGGGATGCGATTGAGCAGTCCCTTGCGTCGGCGTCCCATTCGCGGCAGCTCCATGGACTCCGGCAGGGTGACTTGTCGACGGTGGACTACCTCAGCCGAGCTCGCCTGATCGTGGAGGATCTCTCTCTCGCGGGTCGGGCGGTGTCGCTGGAGGAGCAAAACCTGTATGTGTTCCGTGGTCTTCGGCCGGAGTTCCGTGGTGTCACCGCTGCCTTGGCGATTCGCGGACGTCCGGTTACGTTGCAGGAGCTTGCAGATGTGTTGGGCGCACAGGACTTCATCGCCGGAGATGAGCTCGTTGTTGTTGCTGTCGATCACGCACCGGCGGCGTTCGCGGCTCACGGAGGTTGGCAACGTGGTCGCGGTGGCTCGGCTCCGCAGCGTGGCCGTGGCGGTTCCTCGTCGTGGCGTGGCGGCAGTTCGGGTAGACAGCATAATCAAAAAACGAAGAATATTAGTGTTGTGGCGGTTCCTCGGTTTTCGTTCTTAAGAGACAAGCTTCAGGTTGTTCCCATACCTTCCGCTTGAGGGGGAGTATTAGGACTCTACGTAGTATAGTTATATTATGAGTCTGTGTTTGAGTCTGACTATGACTATAGCTTTATATATATAGCTGTAACCTATGTGTTTATGACTGATCATTATTGAATACAATTACGATTGATCTCATCATAATCACTACTCAAGTAAATCAAATTAAATAGTCTAAGTCAATCGGCCATTCAAAAAAAAAAAAAAACACATATACTTGTCAATATAGCTACCGACTCAAAGCAAAAAAATCAAAAATCGCTCAAATCAAGAAACCATAAACAATTAGAAGGTTTAAGTGTTTAAGTTACAAATATTTTCGAGTAAACATTATATTTTTATTTTAGATTGACTTTGTGATAATTGGTATTTACTATTAGCTATTTATTAGTGATTTGGTGCACTATTTTTATTTATTAATGTTATATTTTTAATTATGGAATAATTAATAATTACATATTAAGAAAAAAATATTTACAAATATATCTATATTTTTTTTATATATTTGCACGTTGTTTCTTACATTTTTTTGAAAATATTGTTTCTCCATTTAGGGTGTGTTTGGAAAGCAGGAAAATGATTTTTAGAAAATATTTTCTTTTCTGTGTTTGGTTGCATTCTGGAAAACTGTCTTTGTGTGTTTGGTTCATTTTCGAAAAATGGGTAGAATTGTATAATTATATATTTTTATTATTTTATTTAAAATATAAAAATATATAAAATAATAATATTTATTATAAAAAGGAAGGAAAAACAAAAAGTAGCCGCCGTTGCCAATCACCGTAAGGCAAAAAACTAAGAGTCAATTCGCCTCCACTAAAGCTCGATCTCATGACATCCCATATGAGAGAGTCACTACATGCCATTTGAGCACAAGATGCTTGGCCACAACTATAAGATTTGATTATCCTTCAATAAAAAATGGAAAATATTACTCATATGTACTCCTAAATTTTACTCTCAACTTTCACTCCATCTCACAAAATTTTGATGTTGACATTTTCATTGGAACCCATAGAATGAAGATAACTAATCACCAATTGCCACATCAGAGAATAGATGTAGTAGAATTCATTAAAAACTCAATTCCCTAATTAAAAATGGGTATCATTTCATCTTATCCCTCCTCATCTGTCACTTCTTGATCTATCATCCCTTCACTACATCCCTTAGATTTTTGTTTTTATTCTTTGTTCATATTGGTGCTTTGGATGCCATTATATTATGATCAATTATTTTGATTTATTGTTTTTGTATTTTTAAAACATTTATTCTCATTATAAGGTCATACATAACCAAACATCAATATTGATAATCATTCTAATTCCACCCTACTACCAACATACAAAATATTTTCACTACTATTATCATTATTAAGTATTTGATTTTCATTCAGATTCTAATTTTCATGTGCGAACTAAATGCACCCTAATTTTTTTATTTTTTTTTTGTTTTCTTGAATTTTGTTCTATATATTGTTGTAATTGGACAAGGTGGTTTTAGAATTTTTGTAATGGGTCGTTGATTTAGCCATATTAGGCCCATCTGGTAAGACCAGTGGGTTGACAACTTGACATGAATGAAACCCAAAATTTCGAGTGGTTTTAGTTCAAACTTTAAATCGAAATGAAATGGGAATTAAATACTTGATAGGTGATAATGGTAAATGGTAATGACTTTAAGTAAAATGGGTCACTTTGTTTGATAGTAAATAAAAATTGGAATCAAAATAAATAATTAATTAATTATTTAAAAATGATATATGTTATATATTAAAATTTCATATTTAATACATGGACAATAACTTTTTTTTTAGTTCTATTGTTTAAAAATAAAGGAGTGAAACAATAATTGATTTTTGTAATTACTAAAAGATTTGAATCCAATAGTAAGATAACAAAAGTAAACAAACAAACATTTTAATGAATATCATAACCCATAGTAGAGTGCAAAAGTCCCCAACCAAACACCACCTTGGTCCATCTAACAAGATTCTTAAGGTGCCATGAGTCCTTCAATTGTGTAAGAAAGTGACTTTGCCCAGTCTGCCTTCAACACCACTGTCTGCAACGTCTGCATTATATCATAATCTGGATCGAGCTTCCGCTGCCAACCCTGCCCAAAACCACTGCTTAACTCTCCACTCATACCATCATATAACCTCAAGGATAAAGATCATGTTTTAAAACCTCAAGATATTTTGTAAGGCATAAAGAAACCATCTTTCATTAACATGCTAAACCGCCAACAAGCAGAAACCAGAGAGAGGAAGAAACTAAACTACCTCCAAGACTAAAGTTGTGACCATCACAGTTGTGGCATTCCCATCAATGTTCACTCTGTGCCGCCTGATTTGCTCCAGCAGTTGCACCATGCACTCAGCAGGATGGACTGAGTCGCCTTCTGGACTTCCCCAGAAATCAAAAGACTCTTTCACTTCCTGTTGCACAATGCCATATTCAAACACCTTATCATCTTCTTTTTCCTATTATTTGAGTTAATATAGGCCCTGTTTGGTAACATAATTAGCTTAGCCAATTTTGACTTATTTGACCACTATTACCTGCTTGACTTGATTAAACAACCAAAATAAGTGTTTGATTTATTTAGCTTTCTGTAACAGGTTATTGCTCCAAAATGCTAGAACAACAAATATAAGTGTTTGATTTATTAGCTTTTTGAGAAAGTCATTTTGCATGTAAACAGCTATCTGCTAACAGCTAATTTACCAAACATCTTTCTACAATTAGCTAATGTTATCAACTAGTCAAACCCGCTAACCCAATCTGCTAACAGTTATTTACCAAACACCCCCATAACCTTTTCAATCTTTTGGGCTAAGGGGATGGATGGTGCAATTGGATTCTTGGAATGCCTGCACACTAGATCAATTGGCAAAGGTAAACGTGTAGAATATTGAAGTATAAAGTTGCAGAATAGAGGTGTGTTCAAACTGATGTCGCAACAACTATTATAGCAAACACGGGATAGAAAGAAAATAACACAAGGAATATTATTGCAGATGGTTGATGTTTTCTGATGCTTACTCTCACTTAAACCCATGATTACAAAGCTTGTCCTAAATACCTTTATATAGGTATTCAAGGCGACTAGAAAGTAGGATCAAGGCACAGAATTAGAATCTCTAACTAATAGATTCAAGCTCTTCTGCTCTTGCTTCATTGGTGAAATGGGAAGGAAATAAAGAGAATAGGGTGCCTTTGTGATCTCACATATTTCTTGTTATCTGACTGAAAGAACTCAGATGAACATGCAAGTTTTGAGCATCTAAAACAATTAAAAAAAAATGCAATATTCCACCTGAATAAAGGCCTCTGGGTTAGGGCAGTTCTGTTTCTTTGATAACCTCAAAGTGCACTCTGCTGCAGTGCGGCCATCTCGACAAGCTACAGCCTTAAATAAGTCCAGTAGGTTCATCTGATCACTATGAGAAAGCTCTGCAGTCATGCCTACATCAAGGAAAATAACATGAGGCTTTGATTTGAAGATGCATTTCCATGAAGACTTGCTCGGGGCTACCCGAACAAGGATGTTTCCAGGATGCATGTCAGCATGGATGAAATTGTCCACCTAAAATAAGAAACAATTGTAAGAAACCAACCAAGTCGCATACTTCATGATCAAGCAGAACAATAAATGCATCTTATTGCTGGGACAAAACCAAACACTGATATTTAAGGCCCAACCAAAGCTGCAGTGCAAGACAAAGAAACAAAAAAAAAAAAAAGAACATATGTATTACCAGAAGCATCTTGAGAAGTGCATGAGTGCCAATATGAGCAAGTGAGCTTTTAAGCCATTCATGCCCCTCGAGATCATCAACATAGTGTGAGACACTTTCCCCTTGCTCAAAAGTTTCCACCAATACTGATGGGTGTACTAGTGGATAAACAGGCTTTGGAAAAGAAACATCCTTCCATCTTCTAAAATTATAAATGAAACGGCTTAAATGGGCAGCTTCCCTTGCAAGGTCCACTTGGGACATCATAAAAACAGCAAACTGCTGGACGCTTTCATCCAATCTTAACCACTTAAGTGCAGGAAAAAATGCTGATGTCTTTGCAACTAAGTTGATTATCTCGAAATCTCTTTTTATGGATTCACCGACTCCAGGATGTCTAACCTTCACTGCAACAACTATCGGCTTGGTCTCCTTGCCACCATAGCGGTTTGGCAAGGAAGCTCGATGAACTTGAGCAATACTTCCAGATGCTACAGGCTTCTCCTCAAAGTCATCAAAGATTTCAGAAATTTTGCGGCCAAAAGCTCTTTCAATTGTCTTTTTTGTATAGGCAAAGCTATGTTCAGGAGCTTTTGTATGGAGCTTTGATAGTTCAGTGCATAAATCTCGAGGGAAGAGATCTGGTCGTGTAGCAGCCCACTGGCCCCATTTAATAAATGCAGGCCCTGCCATTTCAAGTGTTTTGTGAACAACCTGAAGCCAGATTCTCCTATAATGAGGTCCAAGGACATCTGCAAAGGGAGCCATTACTATGCTCGGGAAAAATAGAATTGCCAAATAAAAGGCTCTTAACAGCAGAGCAACACCATCAACCATGGACTCTAATGCCAAGCTAAAGAGAGCATGCCCATCTTGAGCTCGCATATATAATGTATCATTTCGGTTAACAAAATCTTTTCCTTGCGGAGCTTGTGCCAGTGCTACATTTCTTCCACATGTTAAGGCAAATAGACCAGGAACAACTACATAAGAGCGGTTCAAAGCCAAACTAACCGCTTGAGCAATTCTGTTTATAGCAAGAAAAGTTTGTCCTCTATATATAACCCTTTGTGAGAGCCTTGCCCAAACAAGATGGGCATGTTGTGCAATTGTATTTCTGGTTGGAATGGCAGAATGACTACTGTAGAAGTAGAAATTCTTCTGTATTCTATACATTGTGAATGAAACATGTCCTCTAGTTGGAGATATATATTGCACATGATACGAATATCGGGGAGAACATATTCCAATCCTAGTAAACCATCCATATTTCACTCCTTGTGAATAGACAGCACACTGGTTTCTTTGAATGGATTGTGCAACTCTTTTAATATTTTCAATTGCCAAGAACCTGCAAACACTCGCCAATTCAATTACTAACCATGAGAATATACAGTGAAACATCATCTTGCAGCCAAGAACACTCTCATACTTGGAAAGAATAGGAAAAGGTGGAGTTGGCCCCAACCAAGTTGGTTAGACCGTTGACTTGATAACTAAAAGGTTACAAGTTTTACTCCCCAGCCAGTGCGGCCTATTGGCCTTCTTCATTTGAGAAATTGAGCAGATAAACTATGATCAACCTAAATTGGTTTAACTCCTTTGCCACCTAGGGTTACTCAGTACACATGATCAAGTACTTGCTGCAGGTTTCCTCAGTCACTCAAATAAGAAAAGGTGGAGTCTTTGCATTTTCAAGTTAATAATGATGACATTATGCTATCAAGTACCAACATAAGTCATTTATAGAATAAATATAAAGTAGTGCAACTTTTGCCTAGAGAAAACAAGATTAAACAACTCCCAACCAGTAAAAGTATAAGAGCAGGGAAAAGGGGCAAAAGGAAACAGATCCGTAAGCATAAAACCGAATTCGCATGAACCAACGCAGGAAAAAAAGAATGGGAGAGAAATGCACGAAAAGAGAGGACCTTGACATGGCGGAGACGGTCACTGAACGGCGATGTGAGCGGCGGCGGCGACGGCGACTAGCATTTTCCGGCGAAGGTGGTGGGGGAGAAAAGCAGTAGAAGGTGTCATGAATTCATAACATAGTTTGAGCGTTTGTTGCTCCTCCGACAAACAAAACTTTGGGCTCCGGTTAGGTTGAGAACCCAAGCGGGGCAAGAAGGAGCAATTAGCGTAGGCCATGACATGAGTCCCTGTCCCTGTCCCTGTGGTGGATAATTGAACACAAGGCCTCTGTGTTTAATGCTCTGTTTTCCAGTCAACTTTTTTTTCTTTCCCGGATTAACGGAGTTGAAGCCTTCCACCTCTTATGCCAGGGCCCGGATTCACCTTGCAAAGGTAAACCCGAGTTTATATTCACAATTTCATAATCCTATGTTTATAATTTCATAATTCTATGTTAATAATTTTATAATCTCATATCCACAATTTCATAGCTCTATTCACAGTTTTATAACTTCATGTTCACAATTTTATAACTCTATTTTCAACAGTATGAAAACTCTATATTTAATAATATAACACAATTTTTGAATCTATATAATAAAATTGTGAATATAGAGTTCAAAAGTTGTGAATATTGAGTAATGTAATAATTTTGTATATTGAGATCTAAAATTGTGAATATAAAATTGTAAAATTGTGAATATAAAATTCTAAATTTGTAAACATAGACTCAGGTCCACCTTGTAATGTGGACCCTGAGTCCATACTCCATAGCATAATTTGCCGAAGCCTTGCATTGAATTTCAACCCATAAAGTCCGATTAGAGCAATTTTTACCGTGGATCATGGTCTACCTAGCAGCATAGACTTATCACTTAATTCATTTAATTAACAATATTACTTTATTTTTAGTTTATTTTTTGCGCACAAAATTAAAGTATCATTTTAATTATATTACAGTTTCATTTAAGAATGTACATTATTGTATGAACTCTATTTTTTAGTTTCATTTTCCACGCACAATAGTTTTATTATAATAACGTTGAGATATAATTTTAATTAAACTTTATGTTCATTTGAAAATATTTGTTATTGTATGAGTTCTGTTTTTTAGTTTTATTTTCAACACATTAGTTTTATTATATTAATACTAAAGTATTATTTTGATTCTAGTGCAGTTTCATATGGCATTATACGTTACTACATGAGCTATGTTTTTTAGTCTTATTTTTCACACACACTAATAATTTACATACTAAATATTCACACTTTACATACTAAATGTTCACAATTCAAATTGTGAACATTCAGTATGCAAATTGTGTATTTTGGATACGGGTTCACCTTGCAAGGTGGACCTGGGTCCACAGAGTAATTTTTCCTAATTTCATTTTAGAACATTAAAGTATCATTTTAATTCTACTATATTTTCATTTGACATTTGACAATCATATTAGACCATGATCCATATAGTGTTGTGTAAACTATGGTCCATTGAATAACAATTTGAACGATTAATACATTTGAGTCTAAAATTAGTCGTTGTCATGTTTGAGAAACTTAAAATTATTATCAAATGTAGATTTGGGCTCATACTCAGTTTACTTGTACTATATATAAGTTGTATCTTTGGTGGCCCGGGCGGTGGCACTAATGACACAACTCGTCAATAGTTCACATAACTACAAGTTTTACAACAATGAAATCTATTAATATCAAAGATCTTGTGGTCTAGTGGCATCTGGTGTCCCGGTTAACACTCCCACATAGATGATGAGAGTGAATTCGCCTCTCAGTGGAGTCAACTGTTGACTCTTTGTGCTTCATTAGGTTGAAAAAGTATAACAGAGTACTAAAACAAAAAATCTATTAATAATTTTTTATATTTAATCAGTATGTAATTCTTTATTCAGTAGTTATGATTTTCTTTTTTCTTTTTTTTTTTAACACAGTTATGATTTTTCTAGTTATTCATTGATATTTTAAAGATCTTGATATAATTATTTGTTGATGGTAATTTAAATATAATTATTAGGTGATTTTCTTTTTGAAATAAATTTTTTTATGATCAATAAAGCTTGGTCAAGTTTTAATATTGTGCCAAAGTTGTAACTTAATAATGATAATATCATGGATTTATCACTGTTGCAGCCGCGTAGCTTGCCCCAAAAGGAAAAGAGGCTGAAATATTTTGACATAAAAGTTGTAAAAACGTATGAAATTAGAAGCATCCAAGAAATTTCGTATGATATTTAGGAAAAATTAGAGAAATCATTGGGATAAATATTCATATACATTTCACAACACATTTTCTTAAAAAGTCTTATATTCACCTACAAGCTAGAAAGCAGTACATGTTGTGTAATTAATACTACTTTTGGATATAATGAAAGTTAGTATAATGAATAATAATTAAGTAAGTTTAGAACAAATCTTAGATGATTGTTACAATATATGAGGTTTAGAGCGTCAAAAAGAGAACAATTTATTTGTTTGTTTATTTATTTGCATGAGATTATATATATATAGAGGGATATAATTTTGTGAGAACGACTTCTTAGCAAAAAATTGTAAACTGATCTTAACTATTGATTAGGAAAAAGATTGGCATCATATCCCTAAATTAAGGAAGAAAAAATTAAAAATAGAAAATATGGTAACATTTTAATAAATATTTTAAAATTTTAAGTGAATTATGCATAACTGGAAATTAAAGTGCATCCGATAATACGTTTATATGCGCTCAAAAGGTTGCACTTCACATATCAGTGGATGCACTTTGTAATTTTGTGCACTTTGTATTTTACAATTTTTATATAGGTGGCATTTCTCATTTGAATATACATATTAATCTAATCCGTTCATTTAGGAGGATCAAGAGCATGAAATTAAAGGAAAAATGTGGTGACATTTTCATAATTAGTACGATTCATTTGCAATCATTTGATAATGCATTTGCAGATAAGTGACATCAGAATCTATAATAGCGTACTCAAGTGTATACACTTTTAGTTACGCTATCTATTATTATGAAAATGTCACTACATCTTATACAGTTGATAAACTCAAGATAAATGGATGAAATTAATTGACACTTTTTTATAGACAATTTATACCTTCTTTTATATATATAGGGTGATATGAAAAATCGGTAGACATTATATTATATAGAGGGTAACAAGATAAACCTGTAGACATTACTAGAGAGTATGCATGGAACAGGGCGGATCAAACTTATGACCTCTCACTTGGACGAGTCACAACTATGCCCCTTAACCACAATGTTTTTGGCCCAAAGTGTGGACTTAACAATGCATATATGATGACTAGCTAATTTCTTTATGGTGTTATTTTGTACATTAATAGTTCAAAATCTTTCTTTTGTACTTTGCAATATACTCCGTTATAATTATGTTTACTTTTACACCTACGATCAACGTAACTCTTCATTAACTTCACAAAACTATAGCCATCACACTGTTCCATTGGGGAAAACGTGCAAGTAATTCAAACTCCACCTTCCTTCATTTTTCTCTAATTATACACTAAGGCTATCCTGCATGAAACATGCCATACACTCTTCGTAGTGCATGTTACAATAGTTTGAATGCTTTGCGATTTATCTTCTCCACCAAGTTTTAAAGGCGGAGTGGTGAGAATTCTCAAGATTAAAAAAAAAAAATCACTTTAGCATGCAACCTAGCTAGCTAAGCTGATCATGTTGTTGACTTAATGACCGCAATGTTACAAGTTTGACTCTCAGTGTGTGCAGTCTATTGACTTTATTAATTTGAGCTACGTTGGTCAGACTGTTGACTTGATAACCATTATATTACAAGTTTGAGTACCAATATGAGCGGCCTATTAAATTTCTTAATTTGAATCTCTTAAGTATGAGCAACAACCTAATCTAAGTTAATTTACGTCTTTGCGATTCTTTGTCAGCTAGGGTTACAAAGCAAAAATAGTCCTAGACTACCATGCATATTAAATTAAGTCTGCACTTAATTAATATATGGTGTAATTTTTTAAAATTACATGCACATGTGAAATGGTGATATATCAACATAGGAATACAACTTTGTTCTTATATGCCATATGATAGGAACTTACCTGGAAGGTTCTTGGCACCTCGATCACAATACCAGAAAGGGAAACACCAGAAATTAAACAACACTTCAATTCACGCTTCAATTCATCATTCTATAAATTAAGAATACCCCAGCAGATAGATCTATCACTTCATCTCATCAGCTACATATATACTAATTAAGAATATTATCCAGCCAATATCTATATATCATATCAGAAACTGAAGAAATGATGATGGAGATTGAGGAAGTGAGGAGTTTGGAGCAGCCGCTGCCTCTTCTCTCACTCAACCATGTCTCTATTCTGGTTAAGGATGTCTGGGATTCTGTCAGGTTCTACGAAGATATCTTGGGTTTCTGCTCTGTTAAACGCCCTTCTTCTCTCAATTTCCGTGGAGCTTGGTAAGCTTAATTAATTATTCATCAATTTCAGATAGATTATAATGCTGATAGTACGTACTAGCTTAGGTACATTAATTTTCGTCAAACGTTTGTACATACATACATAGGTTGTACAACTATGGCATTGGCATACATTTGCTGGAAAATGAATCCCTGCAAGATTGTGATGACACTGTGAACCACCCTCGTCCAATTAATCCCAAGGACAACCACATTTCTTTTCAGGTAATTAAATTATTCATTTTTCAATATATAAAAAAAATTATATTTTTAGTTATCTTTCAGGTATACCTGTATGGCTGTATGTAATATGTGTGACTATCTTTTAACCCCAAAATTATGTGTCAAGTAGCAATTTTAATTTTTTAAGGATTATTTCTGCTACTAATATATCACATAATAAAGTGACGGATTTAATCCTTCTTTCAGTGAATAATCCAACACTTTGCGCATAATTTAGAAGTTAAAAATAACCATGAATATAACTCATTAATTAACTCTGATATGTACCGCGTGTATAACTAGAGATTATTTTTTAATTTGTTTGGGCAATCAAGTGCACGGATGTGGTGGTGGTGAGGAAGAGATTGGAAGAGATGGGGATGAGATACGTGACGGCGGTGGTGGAGGAGGACGGGATAACGGTGGACCAAGTTTTTTTCCACGACCCGGATGGGTACATGATTGAAATATGCAACTGTGAAAACATCCCAATGCGCCCTGTCGCTTCCCTCGCCTGCCCTTTCAAGAATCCCAACTTCAACAAAATGGAAGCTCATCGTCCACGCGCCGCCGCCGCCGGTGGGGCTACAACTGGGTTCGATGCTCGTCCCTGCCGCAGGTTCATGGAGACAACTCTCATGATGGAGAGCTTGAGCATGGACATGCTCAACTTCTCATTTTAATTTAATTTCTCAAATTTAACGTTTGATTCTATTCGTCTTAAGAAAGACGGCAAGATCAAACGTTAAATCACATATTATGCATACATTAGAAACTTAATGTATGTGTTAATGCTGCTTGTTTAATTAATTAAGTATTTATGATTTGCCCAGAAGAGTACAAAACGTACTCAATTTCGCATTCCAGCTTGTATTGCAAAAACCAAAGGGGGGTTTGGTAATGGTATGTGTGTGATGGATTATTGCATATTGAATTTGTATAAAGTAAATTTGAATTGAAGTAAATAATATCATGTATTCATGTTTGTGTTTGTGTTTTTGTTTATTATATTGTCTTTTACAAACTTAAATAGTTTTCCATTTTTTTATATATATAAAAAAATCTTATTAATGTCGTATTCTTATATTGTATTTTCTCCCAATTCAATTTACTGACTTGGTTTGTATGCGTTCCGCATGCACCGCCCATATTTAATTTGGGGGGATTAATATTTGAAAATAGTTTAAATTCAAACTTAATGAATATGTTTTTTTTTTTTAATTAAAACACAAAGAGAATATTAAATTAAAATATGCAAATATAATCAGGAGGGGAAAATTCTCAAACTAGAGGAGCCCACGGAAGTCAACACTAGAGCATAGACAACTTGGTTCATTGATCTAATTAAGAATCACACTAAAATGACAAGAATTAATAGAACCTAGCAACGAAACATAGTATTGATAAACAAAATGAAGATAAGTAAAATCTAAAGTATTCCTAGTTAAGCTTCGGCAGAGGTTCTGGCAATCTATTTCTACTCAAACATTACCCAACCCTTTTTTCTTGATCCACAAAAGAGCTTGTTGGGTTTTATAAGTGTATGTGCGACTCAAGCAAGGTTACGAACCTCTGCTAAATACAGGTTTAATCTAGGTTGTGTGCTGGGAGAGATTTTGGAGTGAACGAGGAAAGGAATTGTGTGTCGTGTTAAGAACACTACCTTAAAAGCATTTAAACCAGGGAATCTATGCTTTCGACCGGCACACACAAGCAAATAGCAGGTCAGAACCTGCTTTGTATATATTAGCTCAGACAGTAATACGCAAGGCAAGAAGGGAAGAAGATTAAGCTCTTGTTGTGTCTTTCTCAGTAAAGGAAATGATGTTTATATACTACAAACATAACCAACTTATTCTTAGGTAGCCACAAAAATGAGAGGAAAGTGGATCATGAAGCCACGTACATGCTTCCACATGCAAACACGTTTCTGGTTGTTGAGTTATGTGGACAAGGTCTGAAAGGAACCCTCAAAATTAGGAAATAGAAATGGTATTGGGAGCAGACCAAAGGCCTTAGTCTTTAATGTTTCCCAACAATCCCCCACACATTTAAAGGTAAGGGTTGGATAGGAGAACATCTGAGCTAAACAATTGCAAGAGTTAATTTTATGTCAGGGTCAGAGACTTGAACTGACATGCAGCATAATTAAGTAATTTACTATCCGTGAGTGAATTGCTTCTTGCACTCGCCAGTTAGCTAAATTTTGAACTTAAATGTGCAATTTAACTCAAGCTCTGCACAGTCAAATACTTTGACCTCGAAATTCCCTTTTTAGTCTACCTTAGCGTAGACTTTAACTCTGTCAAGTCTATCTCGACATAGACCACCCATTCAGGCTACAGAGTATACACTCATAGTATAGGTGTAAGTCTTTCCATGATTTCGTTTGACCACAAAGGTGGTGTCCATCATGAATTCCTTACCTCGTTTGGATTTAATCCCATCTCCCTTGAAGTTTCAAGGATGGCCTTTCGATTTAGGCCTTTTGTGAGAGGATCTGCTATATTCCTCTCAGATCTCACAAATTCCATTGTGATAACCCCGTTCAGCATTAGCTGTCTTATAGACTCATGTCTGACTCTTATGTGTCTTCTTTTCCCATTGTAGACACTGTTTTGTGCAACACAGATCGCGGTCTGTGAGTCACAATGTATAGGCACAGCAGGAGTTGGACTCCCCCACAATGGCACGTCTGCCAGTAAATTTCGTAGCCACTCGGCCTCTTGACTTGCTAGATCTAACGCTATGAACTCAGCTTCCATGGTTGATCTAGCAATGCATGATTGTTTAGTTGATTTCCACGATACAGCGGCACCACACATGGTGAACACATATCCGCTAGTCGAGTTTACATCAGCACTGTCATTTACCCAATTTGCATCACAGAACCCTTCCATCACAGCTGGGTATCCTGTATAGTTGAGTCCCCAATCTACAGTGCCTCTAAGGTACCGAAGTACTCGTCTCAGTGCCTCCCAATGCGGAGCACTTGGGTTGTGAGTGTAGCGACTGAGCTTGTTTACTGCAAATGCAACATCAGGTCTAGTATAGTTCATTAGGAACATTAGACTCCCAATTATCTTTGCATATTTTTCTTGAGACACACTCGCCTCAGTATTCTTTGATAGTTTGATACTAGGATCATACGGGGTTTTGGCCGGGGTTACATCATAACTGTCGAACTTCTTTAGAAGTTTTTCTGTATAGTGACTTTGGGATAGAAGATACCCTTTCTCAGTTTTAGTAACTTTTATCCCGAGTATCACATCGGCTTCCCCCAGATCCTTCATATCAAATTTCTCACAGAGTGATCTCTTAGCCTCATTTATTGTTTCAATATCTGAGCTGAAAATAAGCATATCATCTACATAGAGGCATATAATCACAACTTTAGACTCTATCTCTTTAGTGTATAGCAGGCATCCGACCGGTTAGCCGAGTAACCCAGGTCTAATAAAGTTTTATGAAACTTTTCATACCACTGCTTGGGGGCTTGTTTTAAGCCGTAAAGAGATTTCTTAAGTCTACATACCTTTCCTTCCTGGCCGAGTTCTATGCATCCAGGAGGTTGTTCCATATATATTTCTTCTTCTAAATCACCATTTAGAAATGCTGTTTTCACGTCCATTTGGTGGACTATTAACCTGTGTAAAGAGGCTAAAGCAAAGAGTACACGTATGGTAGCGACTTTTGTTACTGGTGAATATGTATAAAAGTAATCTTCACCAAACTTCTGAGTGTAGCCTTTGGCTACTAGCCTTGCTTTAAACCTTTCAATTGAGCCATCAAGCCTCAACTTCCTTTTAAAGATCCATTTACAGCCGATCGGTCTACACCCTTTGGGTAGATTCACCAATTCCCAAGTGAGGTTTGACTGTATTGAGTCTAACTCACTTTTGACTGCTTCCTTCCATAAGGTAGAATCGACAGAACGCATGGCTTCTTTAAAGGTCTTTGGCTCTTCTTCTAAAACTAGTTGACAAATGAGCTGATCACATAGCTCATTTAAGTCTTTCAACTCTGTTAAATATGTTATAAAGTCAGNGTATGCGTTCCGCATGCACCGCCCATATTTAATTTGGGGGGATTAATATTTGAAAATAGTTTAAATTCAAACTTAATGAATATGTTTTTTTTTTTTAATTAAAACACAAAGAGAATATTAAATTAAAATATGCAAATATAATCAGGAGGGGAAAATTCTCAAACTAGAGGAGCCCACGGAAGTCAACACTAGAGCATAGACAACTTGGTTCATTGATCTAATTAAGAATCACACTAAAATGACAAGAATTAATAGAACCTAGCAACGAAACATAGTATTGATAAACAAAATGAAGATAAGTAAAATCTAAAGTATTCCTAGTTAAGCTTCGGCAGAGGTTCTGGCAATCTATTTCTACTCAAACATTACCCAACCCTTTTTTCTTGATCCACAAAAGAGCTTGTTGGGTTTTATAAGTGTATGTGCGACTCAAGCAAGGTTACGAACCTCTGCTAAATACAGGTTTAATCTAGGTTGTGTGCTGGGAGAGATTTTGGAGTGAACGAGGAAAGGAATTGTGTGTCGTGTTAAGAACACTACCTTAAAAGCATTTAAACCAGGGAATCTATGCTTTCGACCGGCACACACAAGCAAATAGCAGGTCAGAACCTGCTTTGTATATATTAGCTCAGACAGTAATACGCAAGGCAAGAAGGGAAGAAGATTAAGCTCTTGTTGTGTCTTTCTCAGTAAAGGAAATGATGTTTATATACTACAAACATAACCAACTTATTCTTAGGTAGCCACAAAAATGAGAGGAAAGTGGATCATGAAGCCACGTACATGCTTCCACATGCAAACACGTTTCTGGTTGTTGAGTTATGTGGACAAGGTCTGAAAGGAACCCTCAAAATTAGGAAATAGAAATGGTATTGGGAGCAGACCAAAGGCCTTAGTCTTTAATGTTTCCCAACAATCCCCCACACATTTAAAGGTAAGGGTTGGATAGGAGAACATCTGAGCTAAACAATTGCAAGAGTTAATTTTATGTCAGGGTCAGAGACTTGAACTGACATGCAGCATAATTAAGTAATTTACTATCCGTGAGTGAATTGCTTCTTGCACTCGCCAGTTAGCTAAATTTTGAACTTAAATGTGCAATTTAACTCAAGCTCTGCACAGTCAAATACTTTGACCTCGAAATTCCCTTTTTAGTCTACCTTAGCGTAGACTTTAACTCTGTCAAGTCTATCTCGACATAGACCACCCATTCAGGCTACAGAGTATACACTCATAGTATAGGTGTAAGTCTTTCCATGATTTCGTTTGACCACAAAGGTGGTGTCCATCATGAATTCCTTACCTCGTTTGGATTTAATCCCATCTCCCTTGAAGTTTCAAGGATGGCCTTTCGATTTAGGCCTTTTGTGAGAGGATCTGCTATATTCCTCTCAGATCTCACAAATTCCATTGTGATAACCCCGTTCAGCATTAGCTGTCTTATAGACTCATGTCTGACTCTTATGTGTCTTCTTTTCCCATTGTAGACACTGTTTTGTGCAACACAGATCGCGGTCTGTGAGTCACAATGTATAGGCACAGCAGGAGTTGGACTCCCCCACAATGGCACGTCTGCCAGTAAATTTCGTAGCCACTCGGCCTCTTGACTTGCTAGATCTAACGCTATGAACTCAGCTTCCATGGTTGATCTAGCAATGCATGATTGTTTAGTTGATTTCCACGATACAGCGGCACCACACATGGTGAACACATATCCGCTAGTCGAGTTTACATCAGCACTGTCATTTACCCAATTTGCATCACAGAACCCTTCCATCACAGCTGGGTATCCTGTATAGTTGAGTCCCCAATCTACAGTGCCTCTAAGGTACCGAAGTACTCGTCTCAGTGCCTCCCAATGCGGAGCACTTGGGTTGTGAGTGTAGCGACTGAGCTTGTTTACTGCAAATGCAACATCAGGTCTAGTATAGTTCATTAGGAACATTAGACTCCCAATTATCTTTGCATATTTTTCTTGAGACACACTCGCCTCAGTATTCTTTGATAGTTTGATACTAGGATCATACGGGGTTTTGGCCGGGGTTACATCATAACTGTCGAACTTCTTTAGAAGTTTTTCTGTATAGTGACTTTGGGATAGAAGATACCCTTTCTCAGTTTTAGTAACTTTTATCCCGAGTATCACATCGGCTTCCCCCAGATCCTTCATATCAAATTTCTCACAGAGTGATCTCTTAGCCTCATTTATTGTTTCAATATCTGAGCTGAAAATAAGCATATCATCTACATAGAGGCATATAATCACAACTTTAGACTCTATCTCTTTAGTGTATAGCAGGCATCCGACCGGTTAGCCGAGTAACCCAGGTCTAATAAAGTTTTATGAAACTTTTCATACCACTGCTTGGGGGCTTGTTTTAAGCCGTAAAGAGATTTCTTAAGTCTACATACCTTTCCTTCCTGGCCGAGTTCTATGCATCCAGGAGGTTGTTCCATATATATTTCTTCTTCTAAATCACCATTTAGAAATGCTGTTTTCACGTCCATTTGGTGGACTATTAACCTGTGTAAAGAGGCTAAAGCAAAGAGTACACGTATGGTAGCGACTTTTGTTACTGGTGAATATGTATAAAAGTAATCTTCACCAAACTTCTGAGTGTAGCCTTTGGCTACTAGCCTTGCTTTAAACCTTTCAATTGAGCCATCAAGCCTCAACTTCCTTTTAAAGATCCATTTACAGCCGATCGGTCTACACCCTTTGGGTAGATTCACCAATTCCCAAGTGAGGTTTGACTGTATTGAGTCTAACTCACTTTTGACTGCTTCCTTCCATAAGGTAGAATCGACAGAACGCATGGCTTCTTTAAAGGTCTTTGGCTCTTCTTCTAAAACTAGTTGACAAATGAGCTGATCACATAGCTCATTTAAGTCTTTCAACTCTGTTAAATATGTTATAAAGTCATCATTTAAGTCTTTCAACTCTGTTAAATATGTTATAAAGTCAGAGCCAAAGTTTTTCTCAATTCTGGGATATGTTATAAAGTCAGAGCCAAAGTTTTTCTCAATTCTGGGCCTTTTGCTTCTTCTAAGCTCATCATCAGTATCATTTGTACTACTTGGGAATACAACATGATCATTGCTTTGAAGTCTGTCAACACATAAGTCATTAGAATTTTTTAAGGGAAATAAATGTTCAAAAAAGATAGCGTCTCTAGATTCACACATGGAGCGATTCTCTAGACACATAAATCTGTAAGCTGCACTGTTCTTAGCATACCCAACAAAAATGGCATCTATTGTTTTAGGTCCCAAATTGGGCCTTTTGAAGGACGGTAGTCCTACCTTTGCTAAGCAGCCCCATACTTTAAAGTATTTTATGTTAGGGGTATGCCCTCTCCACAACTCATAGGGGGTTTTGTCAAACCCTTTATGGGGAACTCTATTTAAGATGTGGTTAGCTGTAATAACAGCTTCCCCCCACAAGGAGTCTGGAGCACCTGAGCTGATTAACATTGCATTAATCATCTCTTTAAGAGTTCTATTCTTTCTTTCTGCTATGCCATTTTGTTGGGGTGTGTAAGGAGCAGTTACCTCATGTATTATACCTGAAGACTCACACAGCCTTTTGAGAGAATTCGCTTCATATTCTCCTCCTCTGTCTGATCGAAGCCTTTTTATCTTTTTATCCAATTGGTTTTCTACTTCTGCTTTGAAAACCATAAATTTTTGTTCTGCTTCATCTTTTGATCTTAAAAGATATAATTTTGTATAACGAGAGAAATCATCAATAAACGTAATATAGTAACGTTTCCCACCTCTACTTTCAGTATTTTTAAAATCTGCTAAGTCAGAATGAATCAATTCTAACACAGACGTGGTATGATGATTTACAGAGGAGAAAGATTTTCTAGCAAATTTGGCTTCGGCGCATGTTTCACATTGAGTGTACGAATCGCTAGACAAGTTTGGTAACAAATTCATACATTTCAGTCTATTTAAGCACTTTGTACCAATATGTCCTAATCTACCATGCCAGATGTTAACAGAGACAGAGATATAAGCAGAAGGAGAACCATTATTATTATTGCCTATAACATGCCAATTTGGAAGAAAGTCATAAATAGAGGTCGCAGTACGACCCTCACGAGAAAAAGGCCTAATTACAGTAACGTCTAACACAAATAGCCCTCCACGCAAGTATCCCTTCCCAAGAAATTTCCCATAACGAGTCATGACCAGGCGGTCAGACTCAAACACCATCTTAATACCGGCCCTATTTAATAAGGCTCCGGAAATTAAGTTTCTACGAAGGGAAGGGACGTATAACACATCGGAAATTAAGTTTCTACGAAGGGAAGGGACGTATAACACATTTTTAATTAAGTTTCTACGAAGGGAAGGGACGTATAACACATTTTTAAGCATCAACTGACGAAGGGAAGGGACGTATAACACATTTTTAAGCATCAACTGCTTCCCAGAATATAACATAAGTTCTACTGTCCCTCTACCACTTACCTGGGAGAATAACATAAGTTCTACTGTCCCTCTACCACTTACCTGGGAGATGCTGGAGTTTCCCATGAATACTTGTTCTCCTTCAGTGATAGGTTCAAACACTTTGAACAAGTCCTTGTTGTTGCAGAAGTGACGAGACGCACCTGTGTCCACGACCCACTCTTCTGGATCTCCCACTATGTTGGCTTCAGTTATCACCGCTGCTACCACTTCAGTGTTCTCCGTGTCTTCCAACAGGTGAGCTTGGTTCTTGGACCTTCCAGTGTTGGATTTTTGATTGTTTTGTTCAATTCCTTTGCGGTGGTAGCACTGAGCAGCTCGATGGCCCTTTTTTCCACAAACAAAGCACCCAGCATCTTTTCCGTTCTTCTGGATTTTGCCATTCCTCGGCTGGTAATTATTGGATTTATTCTTGAAGTTCTTTTTATTGTGTCTCTTTTGATCACCAATTTTTGGCCTTTCAACGCCAACACCTGTTTCAACAACGTTAGCTTTGGCATTGTCAAGGAAAGCAACAGACCTGAGCATTATGCGGTTTTCCTCTTCAATGTTTAGGCTGTTGACCAACTGCTGTAGGGTCCACTTGCGTCTCTCATGCTTCATTTTATTTTTGAAGTCCAACCAGGACTCAGGTAGCTTCTCAATAAGAGCATCAGTTAAAAATACATCATTTACCTCTACTCCTTCGGCATTCATATCAGCAACTAGATTTTCGAATTCGTGCACTTGTTCGACTATGGATTTTGTGTCTACCATTTTGAAATTCATCCATCGCCCCACAGCATATTTCCTTCTTCCGGCATCGTCAGTGCCATATTTCTGGCGCAATAGGTCCCAAATTGTTTTGGCAGACTTATGGCCAGAAAACATGTCAAATAACGAATTTGACATACATTGCAGAATTATTGCTCGAGCAGTCTTGTTGTCCTTTTCAATTTTTGCACTGACCTGTGATGATGTAGCTGAAGGCGTTGGTGCAGGTGCCTTCGGATCAAGAGTGGCGTCAGCAGCCGTATCCTGCGTATCGTCCTTCTCAGTTTGCTTCTGAGTTTGTGTAGACGTGGAGTGCGTAGCTGGGCTGAGTGATGAGTAATCAGTATGGATTACGTAGTCAACATCTTTGTCTTCCAAGAGCATGATTATTTTTGCTGACCACCTTCGGTAATTGAGTCCCCCAGTCAGAGGTTCGATGATGGAGACATCAGTTTTTGCTGGCATCGCCATAGGTTGATAACTAGCTAAATGCTTTTAACTGTTGGGTTTTATAAGTGTATGTGCGACTCAAGCAAGGTTACGAACCTCTGCTAAATACAGGTTTAATCTAGGTTGTGTGCTGGGAGAGATTTTGGAGTGAACGAGGAAAGGAATTGTGTGTCGTGTTAAGAACACTACCTTAAAAGCATTTAAACCAGGGAATCTATGCTTTCGACCGGCACACACAAGCAAATAGCAGGTCAGAACCTGCTTTGTATATATTAGCTCAGACAGTAATACGCAAGGCAAGAAGGGAAGAAGATTAAGCTCTTGTTGTGTCTTTCTCAGTAAAGGAAATGATGTTTATATACTACAAACATAACCAACTTATTCTTAGGTAGCCACAAAAATGAGAGGAAAGTGGATCATGAAGCCACGTACATGCTTCCACATGCAAACACGTTTCTGGTTGTTGAGTTATGTGGACAAGGTCTGAAAGGAACCCTCAAAATTAGGAAATAGAAATGGTATTGGGAGCAGACCAAAGGCCTTAGTCTTTAATGTTTCCCAACAGAGCTTTCTTGCATGCTAAAGCTAGCCTCGGCTAACAATGGGTCCAGACACATGCGATAGGTCCATTTGAAGCAAACTTCCACCGTGCGAACATAAAACCCCTAGGAAGTTGTATTTGTAGTTTGATTTATTATGGCGTCAGTGCTACAAACAAACTACCATGCTACTGACGACGCTCCTGCTTCACAATCCACTTTCATATGTTCATTGATCAACCCAAGTTACCCATCAGCACAACTTCACCACCATGCAATGCAAAGCAGATAGAGGTACATACTCTACCACTCCAATTTGCAAGTCTAGTTGTTTGTAACCAGCCTGTAAATGATCCTTGCCATATACATGAAACCTTCAAAAACTACCTTATTCTTAGCCATCCATATTTGGGAGACTGACAGAAATGTGTCATTTTGTGGAAGAAGATCGAGACAAGAAAAGGACATTTTTTTAAGTTGTACAAAATAAGAAAAAAAAAAAACTCATTTCCTAGTTGCAAATGAGTTTCTCAAAAATTCAAAATGATTTTTTTTTTTTTTTGCTAAAATACGACAAAATGCATGTCCCACATGCGTTTCTCAATCATTGCCGGTTAATTATCATGAACTCCCGAGTATCAAGCAAGGCATGAGACATATTATACCAGAAACGCATGTCTCACATGCATTTTGTATTTTCTGACAAGAAATTCAAGTCAAAAAGTATCCTACCCCTGTCTCTTCTCCCACAAAATGACACATTTTAGTAAAAACCCCTCCATATTTCATGCAAAATTGATGCCACTAACCCCACAAAATCTTGTTGAAAACTCTACAACACCTTCTCCAACCATTGGATAAAATTTAAATCATCATATGCAATCTCCACTCCCACATCACATACGCCAAACTTGTTTGGACTATAAGTGTACTTGGTGGTTAATAAGTGCAAATTCCTAGTACTTCTACGTGCATAATTGATATCAAACTCATACGATTTCATGATAATTGGAAGCTAAGTATGTGCTTATTTGATTCATTTATGTCATTTAGGTGATTTGGGGGCATTGATTGTAACATCATATATGTAAATTCGAGCTCAAATGGATGTGTTTTGAAATTATCTTGACAAAAAGGCATGTTCTGAGAGTTAGGAGATGTCAAGAAAGTGAAAAAGAGCGAGTGGAAGTATCATGACATGACCCGGGGACCTAAAGGAACAAAGGAGAGAAGAAATATGAATTTTGAAGTGAAGAACATGGGTCATGCTGGTGGTCACTCCGGGACTGCTAGCATGACACCATTCTGCTTTGCACTTTTTTCTCTGACAGGTGACGTCTCGGTATTTTGAGTATATCTCGAGATATGAGTATCCAAATTAAGTCATTCAAGTGGCATTGGAATGGAAAACTCAAAGGGCTACAACTTTTATGAACACCATAAAGGCTAGTACAAGGTGAAAAATGGCCTAGAAACTAGAGATGCTGCATAGAGTGGGTGGTCACAGTCAAGGTCATGACGTGAACTTGACCGTGACCCCTGGAACCTGCGAACTATACTGAAAATTCATGGTGGAGTTCACATCGTGAACCCCATCGTGACCACGTGCCCTATAGCGAATCCGAGGCGGTTATTTTGGCGAGATCTTCACTTTAAATGGCTTGGAGCATTTTGTTTTGACATATCTTTTATTCCCTTAGTTTCTCCCTCTAAGTCTTCTTCCATAGAAACTCTCCCAAACACTTCTACATGGGAACAAGTATTGTGTGAAATGAATGTTGTATGATATTTGTAACGGAAAAGTTAATTATAATATATATAAATATATTTTATTTGTAACTTTTCTTCTTCTTCTTCTTCAAAATTTTTAATTTTAAACAACAATAAAATTATAATCTCATTATTAAATATTGTGTTTAAAAAGAAATTAAGAAATCCTTTGTAAGGGTATCCTTATCCCAACAAGTGAACTACTTTCAAGATTACGTGGAAAGTAATGTGAATTTTTATTTTGTTAATTTATGTGGCTTACAAACTTGTTATAATAGCAAATTTGTAATTGACTTTTATTTCTTTTTTATTTTTTAATTTGTTATTTTATTATTATATTTATACTATAAAATGTGAGTGAACCACTTTTAAAAGTAAGAAGTGCAATGATATTTTAAAAAAATAAAAAGTTTATAAATTTAAGGGACCCTAAATTTAATAATGTGAAAGTAAATTCATTTTTAAAAGTGTGAGAATATTACTGAAATAAGATAGCTTAAAGTCTTGGATATGGGGCTGGGGCGAGGATTTCGCCATTTTTTTCTAAAGTTGATAATATATATTCTCTGAGTCCGAGCCGTCAGGGGAGGACTATACATTTTGGCCTGTGACAAGAAAAGGGATCATAAGCAGTGCGATTTGAGTGGCTTAAGAACAGGGACGATAATCAGATCATCATGAAGCTGACTCCATGTTTCTTCTTGGTCTTCTTCCTGTCATTTCTGGCAACTTCAAACGGCGTCGTAGTGTCACGTCTTCTCCAGCTATCCTCTGCTGAAAGCAGCAAGTATTTGACCCAGGATGAACTCTGGCTCAATCAAACTCTCGATCACTTCTCTCCTTATGTAATTAATCGCCTCTTTTTATCTCTCTGTATCTTTCCGTGCGTATTTCTGATGTTCTTCACGTGCACGCAAAGTTGTGCGAGTAAATTGGTGAATGATTTTACTGCATTTGGGATAAATTATGTTAGTTTCGATTTGTTATGATTGATTTGATGAATTATGCACAGCTTTGTTCACTTTGAAGATTGTGTAATAAAGGCTGTAGATTTTATTTTTCAGATTTATATGCTTGCAGAAATATTTGTCTGACGCCTCAAGAACAATTTGGAGACTCTATTTGACAGAAACATGACTCACTTTTATTACAAAATGCTTATTTAACTATTTTATAGTGTTATCTTATTTTAATGAATTGGAAATTGAAACTAAATTTTTCTTTGGATGAACTGTTTCTGTCATTGGGGAAATGCATTGAGGATGCTGGTCAACACCCATATGAAATGAGACTGCAAAAGAATGTTGGAGTTGCTTATTATGAAAGTCATATAAGTTTGTATTTGCTATTTTGGAGTTGATTATTATCACCGTGGTTAAGAGAAAAATGGAAACCCGCTTAGTTGTTAAATATTCCTTAATCAATACCAGAGAGTAGTGTCACCACTGAAGGTTCGGGAAAAATGTGTGTTTAATTGGACAAGCAAGTCTGTAACTTTATTAGGTATAATGTGTGTTTAATTGGACAAGCAAGTCTGTAACTTTATTAGGTATTATAAATTAAAAATAAAAGTGCGCTGTATTTTATTTGGCAGCCATTTGCAAAACACCCTAATAAATTTTGAGGGAAAAGAAGGACAGTATTTGATTATATCCTGTCAGAACAGAAGCTGTATGTGCATTGTATTCAAAGATAATTATAACAGTAAATCTTTCTGATACTTTTGCTGGATTGCAGGACCATCGTAAATTCAGCCAACGATATTATGAGTTTCTTGACCACTTCCGCATTCCTGATGGACCAATATTTTTGAAAATATGCGGGGAATCTTCTTGTAATGGGATACCTAATGACTACATCGGTGTATGTTCGCAAAACTTTTACCGACTTGATTCTTGTCTTGGGTGGTTTAGTTTTCTACCAAATTTACTGAATATCCTCTTTTTGTTTGTGTTTAGTGTCATTTTTCATGGAGATGCATATCAATGTAACAAAAGTTGATATCCAATAGATAGAATATGAGGGAAATAGGGAATAGAACTCATTATTTAACAATGTTTTAGCCAATGTAATTTATATGTTGGAATATCCTGCCAAAGTTTTGAATTCTCATGCTATTTGATTTTCTTAACATGAATCATTTCACAAATTCAAAGGTTCTTCAGATGATTTTTTTTTTTTTTTTTTTTTTTCTGTGTAACCTTGAGTTCTGTATCCCAAAACTTCTAGACACTGCCCTTTTGGCTTTTGCCCTGATGCTGAATTTTTCTCATGGTTCATTTTCATTTAGGTCTAGTGCCGGCTTAATCTGAACTTTCTTTTAGTACTCGTAATTATTATTATTATTATTGATAAATCTCACTGTCTGTAAATGACTATTAGCTGGGTTAAGGATCTTATAGCATAAAACTATTTACTTCATGGTGTTGGAAAGTTAGAATAAATTCTGGTTATATGGGAATTAGTTTGGTAAACTATTCTTTGTAATTAGATGTGATTTCTTACTTTGTATTGTGATTTGTAGTTTCAGTAGTTAGGAGTAGTTTCTGAAGCATGAAATCCCATATAGGTTTTGGCTAAGAAGTTTGGAGGTGCTGTTGTTTCTCTTGAGCATCGGTATTATGGCAAGAGTTCACCATTTAAATCTTTGACCACAGAGAACCTGAAATATCTTTCATCAAAGCAGGCACTTTTTGACCTTGCTGCTTTCCGTCAATATTATCAGGTACCTTGTTCTTTTGTAGCTTGTTCTATGCACTTAAGTGTAGGGTGTGCTATTGCCTTAGAAGATGTGGTATTGAGCATTTGATCTACTGATATATAATATGTGGGTTGTTGTGCACTTTTGTACTTCTATTGAGGCACTCATCCGTTTCTTTTGATTAATTAGCAGATATCCATAGTATCTTGGGAGGATGAGTTACTTTCAAACTCAAACATCAGATTTAGATTTTTTCCAGCTTTAGATATATGATGGGAACATGGATGCTTATTTTAAAATGATGATTAATGGATGTGCTATTAAAAGTTGCTATTTATGTAGTGGTGAAATGCTCACATCTTGACCTTTATTTAAGGGTACAAGCCTATAAACGATCTCTTTGGAAAAGAAAAAAAAAAGGACAAGATTTGGTACATCTTCTTCCCTGGACTAGCATGATGCAGGAAGATCTGATCTGACATAACTTTTACTGGTTAACAAGATAATACTGCAAGAGAGTACTGTTTTGCCTTGCAATTTTTGGGTCCAAATGTGTGCAATGTGAGAAGATATTTCATATTTGATGTATCATGATTGTTGAACTGTTGACTTTTTCTTTCTTTGGCATTTTATTCTACGAAACAGTGGTGGTTAGAATGTGCTTTTCCCCCATACCAAAGCATTATAAAGTTCTTTTTGTTCTTAACCTTTTAGGCCTTAAACATAGCAAATATTAATTTGTGAGTGACTTTTCTTTTGTGATGTAGGAATCCTTGAATGCTAAGCTCAATAAATCTAATGCTGATAATCCATGGTTTGTCTTTGGCACTTCATATGCTGGAGCCCTTAGTGCCTGGTTTCGATTGAAGTTCCCTCATCTAACATGTGGAAGTCTTGCAAGTTCTGGAGTTGTTCTTGCTATATTCAACTTCACGGAATTTGATAAGCAGGTGAAAAGAATTTCATTGTCAGTTTGTCATATTTGAATAAGGGTGTAGCTTGCCCTTATTAAAATTTCCCAATTTAAATTTCATGAAAAGTGTCAATGTTTAATTCTTGCTATGCATTTCTCTTTTTCTGTTTTGATTTCATATTGGCACATTTCAGCTCAGTTCCACAACTTGCTCCTGTATGAAGCTTATGATGAACTTTATTTGTTGAAAATTTGGGAAAAATTTATGTAATAAAAGTAAAGGATAATACTGAATTTCCTGCTGCAGGTTGGGGAATCTGCAGGCCCTGAATGTAAAAGTGTACTGCAAGAAATTACTCAACTCGTTGACAAGAAGCTTGCATCTAATAATAAAGAAACAAAAGCCATTTTTGGTGCTGCTGAGGTATAAAATATCTCTGGTGCTTGGGTTGATTGTGATACCTGCTTTCCTATGTTACAATGTTACTTCAGTTTCTGTGGACAATGTCAACTTAGAAGAGAACACCTCAATCATCAGATGGATTTATCTGTTTTAAGAATTTGTTCCCATAATATGTCAGATATATTTGAGCTTCATGCCTTCATAATGGTTACTTGGCAGTGTGGGCATGACAGGGAGCACTCCCATATGAGTTGACATTTGATGGTTTCAAAACTATTCACCTCTTTGGGGATTTTTAGTTGATTGTCTCATTGTCCCCATCCTGTTTGTTTTAAATTCCAACTAAATATAAATGATCAAATTTCAAAAAAGTCTATTCTTTAATCTTGTGCACTTTGTATGGATCCCATAGTTCCATGCTATATTTTTGGACAGTTCATTGGATGTTTATTTCTTTACAGCTAAAAAATGATGGGGATTTCCTTTATTTTCTGGCTGATGCTGCAGTTACAGCGGTGAGCAATTACTGTTTTGGATGTTTATTTGAGTCCATATTGTTTGTAGTCAATTATATCTATACAAGTTTTGCCAATTTTCAGATTCAGTATGGAAACCCAGATGCACTCTGTGATCCTCTCGTTGAAGCAAAGAAGAATGGAGCGGATTTAGTGGTAAGCTCTTATTGCTGCCATAACTTTGTTACCTTGGATTTCCCTTTTGTGCAGAGTGATGGTTCTGATGTTGAATCTGCCTGAATCAATCAGTAAGAAAGATGAGAAGCTTAATTCTGGGCACATTGATGAATTAATTGAATGATTGTTATAAATTTTGGATCTTTGCAATTTAATTTACTTAGAGAAACTAAAATTAATAGGGGGTGGCAATCTTCTTAAACTTTAAGTAATACCTTGATAAACAAGCGCTATTGAATAGTTAACATGTACTTGTGGCCTGTAGCGGCGGTATAACCTCTCCGAATATTTAATTGTCTGTTTTCTTACTTAGGAAGTTCTTTGGACATTTATATTATACCAAGCAACCGCATATAATATTGTACGTGTTCTAGTCAATTGATTTCACATTTAATTGACTTTTTGGATTTTTTCGCTGCAGAATGCATATGCCAAATATGTGAAGGAGTATTATGTTGAGTATTTTGGTGTTAGTGTTGATTCATACAATCAAGAACATCTAAAGAATGGTGATACTGCTGATCGCTTGTGGTGGTTCCAAGTCTGTACTGAAGTTGCGTATTTCCAGGTGGCCCCTGCGAATGATAGTATTCGCTCCTCAAGGGTGGATACAAGGTATGTTTTATATTTTTGCATATTTATTTATTTATTATATTTTGTATTATATTTTTGCATCTTGACTTTTGATATTTGTGCAATTCTATACCTGATGGTGATGGATCAACATGGTAAACCAAATTATTTTTTGCAGCTATCATTTGAACCTCTGCAAGAATGTCTTTGGGGATGGAATATATCCTGATGTTGATGGAACCAATTTGTACTATGGTGGCACAAAAATTGCCGGTACTTTTTTTTTTTCTTTAAATTTTTAACTGTCGATGACTTGTATAAGCAGGCTTATATATCAACAAGGGGCTTATACTAAGTTTTCAAATTCTAATTGGCAGGTTCAAAAATAGTCTTTACAAATGGATCACAAGATCCATGGCGACATGCATCTAAACAAACTTCATCTCCGGACAGTAAGTTACACAATATCACTAATGCTTGTATAGAAATGGTGGGGGTGGGGGGTAGGGAGGGAGTAAATTTTCCATTTTGGCTAGGCGATGGACAAACATATGCTGCATGAAGTGTTTTCATGTTCCGTTAGTACATCAAATTATTGTATTTGAATATCAGGATCTATTGAGTAATTAACTGAAGCCTTTTAAATCTGTAGTGCCGTCTTACATTATCACTTGCCATAACTGTGGACATGGAACTGATATGCGTGGCTGCCCCCAGTCTCCTTTAATCCCTGAAGGTATGCATTGATTATTGCCACTGCCATCATTTACGTCATATAGGCAGAGTTGCTTTATTTTCTTCCATTCCCCCTCAAGTGGACAACCGGGTCATTTTGAATCTAACCGGTCTACCACTTGAAATGGTAGACAACCCGGTGAACACAAAGTGGACCAAAGCAGGCTCTAATACCATCTTATAATCTAAGATTGGGACAAGGTCACTCGATTGGGCTATAATGCACAAGGGCCAACCACACTAAAAGTCTGAATCCAATCAATTAGCTAGTCTAACCAATGGCCTTATAAACTCATATGTTCTCTCTTATGTTTTTTCAATGTGGGATTCTTAACAATTTCCATTTCCAGGTGATGCCAAGAACTGCACCTCCCCAGACGAAGTAAACAAAGTAAGAAAAGAGATCATAGAGCACATAGATCTTTGGTTGTCTCAGTGTCAATCTTCAGGTAGGAGTTCATGGTAAAAACACCGCGATATGATAACAGCTGCTTCTACTTTTACTTGGAAGCGTTTTTATGTCACTCTAGTACTCTACCAACTTCTAAGCCTGTTATAACCTTTGCCGACAGATGTTTAATTGATCATCCCTGAATAATGACGTATCTACAACTTCGTATGTGTATATCGCTTTTCATGATGACAGTTGTAATGATATGTGTATATTATTCCGTTATAATTGTAATGTTGGATTTTGATGCCAATGCTTATTGTATCTTTCTCAAAACTCGTCTTGTTGTACTATATCACTACACTATTGTAAGACCAATGGCTTTCTTGAGCATATTCCTTCTTTTCTGAGAAGGTTCATTTGTTTGGATTTCTTTCTGAGATGAAATTATGGGAACTTTTATGGGATTAATCCAAAACTACACATTTCAACATCTGAAAACATAAAGTGTTTCCTTGAAACATTGAAACCCCATTAAGTGCATGAACATAGTAAACCGCTAGAAGTACGCGTGCATTATATGAATACAAAATTATGCAGTTTTTACTTTTGCTACATTGCAAGTTGCTTATCCAGTGCCTGTGCAGAAGTTTGGTGGTAGGAGCATCTTAGTAGGAATATCCTTTGACAAACATGCCTTCCTTGGCCTCCTCGGACTCGCCCTCACCGGTGTATTTGCCGAGCTGGGCAAGAGAGTTGGCCTGTGCTCTTAAGAGCAAAGCATCCTGAGCTGCCTTCACATTCTCTGGTCTTCCACCCCATGTCTTCAGGCATGTGTTCTGGAGCGCACGCGCATATGAGAAAGACACGTGCCATGGGTTGGGAGATTGGTTCATGGCATTCAAGTTGAGAGTAGCCTCCACTTCAGATTGCCCACCAGACAAAAACTATACAAACATAGAAAAAAAACACTGATAACTTAGTTTACAACTGCAGAGAAGCATAAGTACTAGGATTTCCATTTGTGTGTTTTTTTTGGATACTTGCCATGATTCCAGGGACAGCAGGAGGGATTCTGCTCTTGAGGAGGTTGAGGGTGTAAGCTGCAACTGTTTCAGGGGCAACCCTGTCTTTGCACTCGGCTCCTGGAGTAACCATGCTGGGCTTCAAGAGGATACCCTCAAACATGACATTGTTCTCTGCCAAGTAGAAGAAGACTTCAGCCCACACCTTCTTGGCAACCTCGAAGGTCCTGTCGATTCCATGTTCACCATCAAGCAAGATCTCAGGCTCCACAATGGGGACCAAACCATTGTCCTGTAAAAACAGACAGAAAACTCATCTATGATTCTCTTGTAGGACAAACACTCTTTCCTAGATTTGATTTTTATGAATTCAGAAGTTACCTGAGAAATGGCAGCATAGCGAGCAAGACCCCATGCTGCTTCCTTGACTGCAAGTGCAGAGGGACCATTGGGAATGCTCACCACTGTACGCCTGAGAGATCACAGAGAATGGGTGAATAAAAGCACCAAAATCTCAAAATGCTCTTTCTGTACCTTCAAGAATCGAATTCAGATTTTTCATACCATTTAGCAAAGCGGGCGCCTTGTTTGTAGTAAGCAGCAGAGCGGGAAGCAAGGCCATCAAGACCTTGGCACCAAGATTCATTGTTTGAGCCAGCCAAAGGCACAAGACCCTGCAATTTCCAGACATTATCAGATCAATCACTAAAGGCAAGTAATACAACTCTGATTTTTCAATCTCAGTTTCTCAGAGAACAAGATTCAGAACTGTCTTGTCTAAGGAAAAAGTCAGTACCTTGTCAACCTTAATACCAGGAACAATACCCTGCTCGGTAAGAACATCAACGATTTTCTTGCCCTCAACAGTGGACTGGTAGAGTGTCTCCTCAAAGAGGATGGCACCAGAGATGAACTTTCCAAGTCCAGGAGCTGAAACAAGCAGAGTCCTGTATGCTTGTCGGTTAGCCTCCGTGTTTTCTAGTCCAATGGAATCAAGACGCTTCCCACAGGTAGCATTCGACTCATCCATGGCCAAGATTCCACGCCCAGGTGATGCAATTGTTTTCTATACACATATATACTTTCAGATTAGATATCTTTCTTTTATTATTCTTATAAATAATTCTCAATATCTAAGTAGTCACATCAGGTTTCTATTAGGAACTCTTTGGGCACTAATTAACTCCAATTTACTCTTTCATAACTCAAATTGAGTTTACTAAATGACTGATACTGAAACACTGAGCATGCAGAAACAAGAATATAATCTTGAAAGTATAGGAGCTAGCCATAAGCCCATAACCATGAAACATAGTTCAAAAATAAGGAAAAACCATGACAGTGAAACGAGTTGAAGGTTGAAATAGTACCGCGGTTTTGACAAGCTCATCAGCGTAGGAAGCACGAATGCTGAAGCCCAAGGAGGGTGCAGGGTGGCACCGAACGAGGGATACTGAAGGGTGGCGGAGAGCCTGTCCCTTCAAAAACTCAGTCTTGTCGAGAACTGGAGATGACTTGAGGAGAGATGCAGATGTTGAAGCCATTGTTTTGTTGCTTGTGTAGTAGGAACACTCTGTGAGGTGAGGACTGAGGCTTATCTTTCTCCTCTGCTCTACTGGCTAGCGTTTATTGTGTTCAACACTGCAGGAGTATGCTCACTGTATTTATAATTCCTGGGAGATATACCATCTGAGGCCATGATAAGCTGGCCAATTGGCTTGTGCCATGTGGGTTGATAACTTGCTTACTTGGCATGACTCTAGTCTCTAGAGAAGGTTTACAACTTACCCTCTTTCAACACAAATCAGTGGTTGGCTTTGAAAGTTTATGATCTCATTTTTTCTTCTTGTTTCCACTCAACCACATATTATAATCTTACTATTTCAAAATTTTGGAACCAGAAAGTGAGAAGTGAGCATGGTGGCTTAAGAAACTCGCCACCAGTTTTGTGTCCAACTAATGCCACGAATGATATAGCATAACATTAGATCCAATGGTTCGGAAAGACTGAGAGAGTTAAGTCGAGTATCTTGCCACTATATAGGAATGAAGTTGCAACTATAAACACTTGATTCTAACATTAACAATATCATTCAACAAACGGTTAACCCAACAATGTGAAGCATTTAGTAAGTGGACTACTAATGGTCAAATGTAACTACAAGATTAGAAAATTGACTTTTATTTGTCGTGTGCACCATATAAAAAGTAAGAGCCAAACACTAGGCGCAATCACATTTCTTTCATTAAATTTGAGCTAAGATCATAAAATTTCCAAACATGAAAAGGTTACACCAACACCATGTTAGCAACAACGGCAAATTATACCATGGACTAGGATCTACCTTGCATTATAGACCCTGGTCCAAAAATAATCTTCAGATTCTGTATCTGTAATTAACACATATTGTACATGCAATTGACACTTGACAGTACCTGTAGCTCATGGTTCACAATGCAATATGAACCTTATTTTATGGTATATAACAATTGAGCAACAACTACTAATGGTAAAGCATGGAATTGGGCCAAGTTATTTTTATTTTAGCAAAAATGGAAGAGGGCTAATCACAGCCTTTCGAAGGGAAGTTGATTTGAGGAGATTGACGTTTCCCCAGAATGATTCTATGAACAAGAGAGGAACAGCAAACACTTTCCTTTCAACCTGGGTCCTCCTTAAAATCTCCCAACTATCTGCCAGAATCCCCTTCTTCACAAATGAACGGCCTAAAAATAACCCCCATATACACCCAAACTTGCAGTCCTTTCTACCACAAAAAGATCTCCCAGAGACTAGAATTCAGAGAAAAAAGATGAATTTTAGAGACAACGAAAGCAAGTCGCGTGAGTGGCCCAAAATCATTAATGCCGAATAAAGTTTCTCACAACCAATGACACGAACCATTCAATTGCGTAGCCACAAACGACAACAATGACTAGTCTAGGCTGTTGCCTGTGTAACAAAAACTTCAACACCCGTTGCAGATCAAGAAAGTAAGCATAGAGATGCCCACACAAACACAAGAATGCACCTACAATTCTTGATCATAGGTTAACTATGTATGCCTTGATAATAACCAGAAAAATTGAGAATGTGCATTGTCGTTTCTAATCAAATGGGTGGGACTCAGTTAAGAAATATATATTTATAAACTGCAAACTTACATTCTGTTTCAAATGTCAGAGGCAGTACCCCCGGCCTTACCTCTATCAACTTACAAAATTGGAAGAAAGTAACAGAACCCTAGATGAGATATGTGGAAGAAACCCACAACAGCACATAGGTTATCAGTGAAGTTGTAACCTCCAAACTCCTGGGGCCTTTAAGTATAGGTGGGATTACCGATACCATCAAGAATGTTCCTAACAGCCAGGAGAAAATAAAAGCGCCAACCCTGCAACAAAGGGACATCAGAAACCGATACAGATAGAGGACTTTAAGGACTAAAGGAGTTGCAGGAAAGCATTTAGCACTATCGTGCTTCATAGCTTCTTTTCATAATTAATCATGTGAAATGAGACTTGCTATAATGTTATAACCAGTGGGGTCAAATTATGTCATGCAACTGAGCAAAAACTCACACATATGTTCGTATTTGGCAGAGACAAATATTTACAGAAATTCAGCAAAGAGAGTATGATAATTAGCATACCCATAGAGAAAAGCGCGAAGTTTGGTCTTTAGCCGGTCATAAATGAAATACACGGTAGTGATCAGGGAAATGGCTACTTGAAGAGTTGGACCTTCATCAGTTGGAAAGAGAACTGTAATAGCTCCAAGAACAATGAAAGCAATGGAAGTTTTCATCAAGAAAGATGTTGACGGCTCACGGAACCTGCTTGCAACCAACTGCACAGCCTTAGATTGAGTTACTTCCCTGACCTTTTTCTTAATATTTATTTTTGGGTTCTTCCTTTCATGAAACTTTTGCATAATTATCTTATCATGGGCTGATTCAATCGCATCTACACTTGGTTTGTGACCAGCATATCTTTGTATTAGAAAGTTTCGAGCTGATTGGATTTCTTCTTCAGAAGCCTCCCTGCTGATTCCAAGTCGTTTGTATGGATCCATTACATTGATCCTAGGAAAAACAGCTACACTCAAGAAAATTAGAAGGCAAAGGCTATTGACATTGGGTAATAACAAGCTGGAAAACCTAAATTAGAGCAAACAGAATATAGTTGTAACTTCAGTATCAAGCAGGAAGAGATAAATAGAGAGGTGCAACTCATGTACAGTATACAAATAAAAGTTTAAGAAGACCCATTAATCTGAACATATAAAACTTCCTCATCACAAAGTACAACTATGTATTTAGATTTGAATCATCAGACTTCAAGAAGCAGTTTCTTTCCAGCCTATGTCACATCCTTTGAGAAAGACAAATCTAAAGCACAAAGTAGCCAAATCAAATATTTGTCCTTATGATTGAAAACCCAAACTGAGCATCCTTCAAACAAATAGTATTAGTTAAGGAAAATACTCTAAATTTAAAAGAATAGCAGAATCCAATTTACCGGCAGCATCGCCCATGGAATCACCATAGGAAGCTGACATTGAACACTTGATTAGAGGACTTCGTTGTATGTTACATTTCCTTGTAACGTCAACCCAGAATCTTCATGATTAATGAGATGAAAACAAGCAGTTATAATATACCCAATCAATTGTAAACCATCTTTAGAATATAATCATAATGGAGTAAATACCTAGTTCTCGATACATTAGGAAATACCAGGACCCTTTTGCTAGGCAAGCCAAGACATCGCACAGGTAGATGAAGGTTGTATCTCAATGGGCTAGCAGTTAACCCAGACATATCCATTGCAGGTTACAAAGCGGTGAAACCAGAGACACTATGAAGCTGCATTAAATTTGCAAGAGAACTAATTAAAAAGCTGCAATAAGTAAGCAAAACAATAGCTAAACTGAAGGAAGCAAACGTTGAAAAAGCCCAAAATCCTAAATATGAAGCTAAGTTCTACTAACATGATACTAGTATTTTTTTCCCAACACTAAGCAGGTGAAAAATCTCAATATCTCATGAATACAAATGGTAATTTGGTATTACCAATGAATACAAAAGGTAATTTGTGAAAAGACATTTAAAAAAAAATAAGTGAGTAAATTATGCTGAAGCAGTCACCCACTTTACAGGAATAGATCAACAGACCTCCCAACTGATAGATAGACCTTTTAGACCACCAAAAACCTCCTAAGTTCACAAGCATGTCAATTAGATATTAATGCACAGGAAAGTGGCATTCCATTACAGAACAAGAATGGCTTCTTTTTTTTTTTTTTGTTTACATCCAACGGAGGGTGGATACCCCAAAAGTAGAAGAATGGCTGAATAGTACTCTTACTAAGGCCCTGTTTGGTAAATAATCAGCCTATCAGCCAATTTTGGCTTATTTGACCACTATTAGTTGCTTGGTTAATAAGTTTTTTTAACTCCAAAATGCTAAAATTCAAAAGGCTACTTGAAACAGCCTTTTCAATTAGCTTTTTGAGAAAAGAAACTATACCAAACAGCTATCAGCTAACAGCTAATCTATCAAACAACTTTCTACAATCAGCTAATGCTATCAATAAATCATACCTTCTAACCCAAACAGCCAACCCAATCAGCTAACAGCCACTTACCAAACAGGGCCTAAATTGGTTCAGTAACAACTGAACTTCAATTAATTAACATTCCCTTGCTCCACATCCCCCCCAACCACAGTATGAGAAGGCAAGAAAAATACATTCAAAAGATCAACTTTAATGTGGGTATGATACAACACAAAATATGTGTGAAGTTTTCAAGCTACATTGTCTAGTGAATGAAAATTCCTGAATTGAACGCAGAAGGTATTCGTGGAAAGCTGCTTAGTCATGAAATAATCTACAAAATACACAAAATATGTTCTTGAAACAGAAATATCAGACATATCAAAAGGAACACCAATTTTCCACTACACTACTGACAGTAAACACAAAGAAACCAAATTAAACAAGCAACCAACCATATCAAAATAACATTCAACTGCATCAAACACTGCTTCCCTTAGAAATTCTAAAGAAAACAGGAAAAAGAAAACGCCCTTTGCTATGAAGATTTCAAAGCAAAAATTTATTCATTGTTTATGATTCGTTTATAACTATGAAAATCGTGAAACTGAGATATGCAGAACGCGCATACGTTAAAGAAAATTAGAGCAAAATGATGAAAAGGAACCTGGCTCTGACTCGCTATGCTATGTTCTTCTCCTCTTCCTTCGACTCGCAACGAGCACAAAAGCGAGCATTTCAACTTCAACAATGGATAGGACTTTGAGAGTGTCTCAACGAGGGTTTTGGCGCTTTGGGAAGTTAGTCCATAGAGTTATATATATAGTAGAAGACACTTTCACCGAATTCCGTTGTAGTCTAGTTGGTTAGGATATTCGGCTCTCACCCGAAAGACCCGGGTTCGATTCCCGGCAACGGAAGATGTCTTATCATTTATTTTTCCCATTCTGTATTACTTCTAAAATTCTCGAAAAGCGCGAGTGGTTGGGTTTTTCACTTGTTTGCAAATTATGTTCTGGACCAAATAAAAATTTATTTTTAATAAGTAACATTTATCCGTTATTTATCTTGTAAGATTTTTTAATGTAATTTTAAGTAATATACCTAAAAATAAATTTTCAATACAAAAATAAGTATTTAATATATTAAAAATCGGTGATCGGCTCAAAACCTCTAAAGAAACTAGAAACAAAGGCGAGAGTACTACAAAAGCCTCTTCTGGACACTATAAAACTCTCAAGTCGCGTTATGCTTTCTAGCATTTTTAGAAGAAGAGCTTAGCTTGGATTTGTTAATAGGATACCTTCCATAATTCTATTCTTAAAACCTCTGAACTGGAAATTTAGAAACACGTGATAAGAGGAACTGGAAATTTTTAATTCATAAGACTTTGATAATTTACAACATAAGTTGAACCTCCTTTTATAGAGACTAAGGATGGTTCTGGATCCTAATACAGCTAGATACAACTGTCCTCAATTATTACAAAGACATAATTACTTACTACATATGGCTGACCAAAAGTAATGGCCTGATTGACTCCTTTAATAAAGTAGCTTTATAAAAGTTACTTTACCAAAACTAATATACAACTCATACAATACGCCAAATAAGATAACGCTAACATGCCCTGTCAGGAAGGGAATCTTATCTTTAAAGATAATATATGCTTTTGCTGGAGATAAGATCGAATCTTATCCTTACTCATAAACCTCTTGCCTTTCCAATTCTGAGGGTCCCAATCTGGTTGTCTTAGCTTCATAGTCATCCATTCACCAGAGAACTAAACATCCAGTACTGAGTCTTCATCAGAGGTCGTATCACTTTCTATAGAGTAACGGGAGTAACTTGGGTAACCCATGTGGTTAGTTCATTCTTGTCTATCCATTCCAAGATGTCTTCTTTTTGTTTTCCAAACATCTTTATTCCACTGGCTCTTATGGACTGTCCTTTTCTTTTGAGATTTCTGAGCATAAACCTTCTCAATCTTATCAACTTCATCAAGAACAACATCCATATCACCAAAACTCTATGGATCTTATGACCAAATATCTTCTTTTCGAGCTTTCTCCAATTCATAGTAGTATTGGTTGTTCGCAAATTTGATTCTCTCATAGTAGATTTCATCATCTTGTCTTACATCTGGTTGAAGTCCTTCTTTTGGCCAAACTTCTTTGGGAATGATCTTGTTCTGAGCGAAGATGTACCTTGCATTATTTCTGGATAATCTTCTTCTCGAGCTAGGATGGATTCTTTATGTTGCTCATAAACCTTTATGAATGGTTTTGCGTGTCTTTCTAACAATCTAAATACACAAGTTGTAACTTCTATGTGCAGATGAACTGTGAAGAACTCTTGACCATCTTGGCATAACTTTTTCCAATATTTTAATGGATAAAACCGTGTTAAGAAACATGACTCTATGGTATAATGATTGATGGACTCATGGACGTGCTAGTTGGTTGAATCGGCAAGTGACAGTAGTAGTTAGGTAATCATAGACTCATAACTATGTATGTTTCTGTACGAAAAGATCATTTTCACTTTCTAACTAAAAATTGGAAAACATCTTTTTTTCGATGTCTTCTAGAAACCAACCCTCCGTATTATGCTTTCTAATTTAGAACACACTTAGGTTATTCAAATTTTCAGGGAAAACATTGTAGCCACATCTCCAGTTCTCCACACTGGTCGATTCTTCATTGTAATACACAACGGTGTAATAGAAACTTTAGTCAGTCAGATCACAACAGCTTGGAGACCATACAACTACAACAAATGTGTCATTCCACATATGTACATACAGATTCAACCAAATTACACAATTTTCCCAGTTAGGTGCGCTATGATCTTGGCATTAACTATACAATAGAAGAAAGCTATACATCGAGACACTTCCACCGTGATTGCAACCAGGACAGCGGCCATGCTTTCTTCTGGAAATCGTGATGTACAATTCCAACCCGAAGCCTGCAAACAATCGCAAGTAGCAAAGATCTTATATTGCAATCTGTTTCACAGAGTAAACGATGAAAGTTCTGTCCATTTTATCTAGCGTGTTCAATTAAAGTAGATTATAATTGTTTTTTTCCTATGTAAATAAACCCACCATTATAAATCATGACTGAAAGAGTGTTACAGTAGCGATGTGGCCATTCTTCATCACCTGCATATACATCGATGGAATCAAGTTGCCAATAAGTTCAAATGTTGACGGATGCGCATAAACAACGATACTTATAACAGGGTATTAAGTTGAAGTGCCAACTACTATGTAGTGTGATGGCACCTTTGTTACCATTCCAAATGAATGGTCACAGGATCGAACCCCGGTGTAGTGGGGGCATTGATTCTTTGAGCTGAAAAAGATTGAGAAAGTATAGAATATATACTACCTTGTAAAGAATCACTAGTGTTTTTAACAAAAAAAAAAAGGTATTAAGTTGAAGTGCTTCACCTCAAATGCAAGTACGCAACATTTGGATAACCAAAAAAAAACAGTTTTAAGTTGAAGTGGTTCACCTCAAACGCAACATTTGGATAACCATACACAAAAGTAGACCCAAATGGGTTACTCGTAGAGCCCTGTGTTTGAATAGCCGCTTGACCAGAGTCCCCGAGTATTTCCTGTATCCAAAACATCAAAGCAAATTAACTGACTAATACAAAAAAAATTTTGAAGTGAATGTTAGGCCGGTTAAAGAGATAAGTGTACAAGACGTACCCAATTGATCACAAAAGAAGAGTTTTACGAAAATAAAGGATTTAAGATGGCACTAAAGAACTGAAGGATTAAAACCAACCCACAATTGTCAATAAATAGAGGGCGTCGGGCCATAACTATATTATATGAATTACATCTCAAAAGGAGAGTCCGCCTTGAAAAATCCAAACTATGGTTGAGAAGAAAATATATAAACAAATGATTCACCTTAACTTGTTCCCACTTAGTGCTGGGCGTAATAGAGTTCTTAGAGTTCACTTCCTGATCAAACGAATCCCCAACTGCAGGTAATTTGGAAGATAATCACAAAACAAGTTCTATATATAAATATAAAGCGGGAGCAAGTTCAAGAAATAAACTTACGATCAGAAGTGTGGATAACAAAGTTGCACTTCATGTAAGAATTAAAATCTGCATGCCCGGGATAGTTGGAGTGCAAGACGAACTTCTTTATTTTATGAGTCTGCATCACAATTTGTTTTAAAAACGTAACTATATATACTTGAAAACTTGCAATAATAGTTTGAGATTGTAATCTAGTGAAGGTACAAATATGAACAATAAAGTACCTGCCCATCAAATAAAATGTCTAATCCACGTGTAAAGTAATTATAAAAATAATCTCCACAGAGGGTAGTCCGAGGCCGGGGATCTGAAGCTGAATGAATCACCATTTGATCAACCTATGGATCTCACAAAATCAATCATCATCCATAGCAAGATCAACAAACCTCGACTCCTCGAGATGAAATCATATAAATAATCCATGTTCATACCTGTTTTTGGTGAATTCCACAGGGACGGCCTAATTCAGTCCATATATCCTGCAGAGAAGCAATAAAAGGCAAATAACTACGTTTACATTCACTGTTGATCAAAATATCCAAATTGGAGCAGATGACAAAATTCTAAAAATTTCAAGTCAATTTTCAGTCTGGAATACACGCACAAGTGAAAATCAAAGGCCCAGCACAAAATATAGAAAACCATGAAGTAATCAAACGAAAGACGTAATACCTGTGGTGAAGCACCAAAAGGAATGTGTTGGCCACCGACCGTAAACCATAATTCTTCCCCTAGCTGGGCACATCGAGAATTAGCATGCTCAATTACTTTCAATGGACACATTAAAGAGCATCTATCAAACAAATAACTAAAACTCAAATGGACTTTATTCACACCATGCATCAGGTTTGAGGTAAGACCTAAGTCCCGAGCCGATGTTTTTCAATCTTAAGACATACAATTTAGCAAGACTAACTTCAAAATTTTTTCTCGGAAACTGACAAAATGCATATACTAGTAACAAAATAAATAGCAGCATAAGTCCTGTAAAAGAAAAAAAGGTTTTAAAGTAACGAACCTTAACATGCACTTCCTCCATATAAAGGCTTCCAGCGGGCAAAGGAGGAGCACAGGCCTTGTCCATCGAGGATCCCACACCAACTTTACTGCCCGTAGAACTATCATATATCGAGACACGACATGTAACAGGAGTTGTGCCATCAGGGAATTCCAGAGGCAGTTCCGCTAAATAAAAAATAAATAAAGAGACAAATAAGCACCAGAAAGTTCCGTAATTGAACAAATTTTTCAAATAACCCGTCAACAAAACACCTTCTCCATCACGACAACATTCTGTATACTGCGAGGGAATTGGGAAAGCAAACGACAACCCCTGTAAATTATTGTCCAAGAAAAATATCATAAGTACATTGATTGACATATACTATAAGATAGGAAAAGAATAAAAGACTCATTTGATAACTGTCAGCAATACATACCGGGTAAAATAATGTGTAAACACCTCTGTCTTTGTCATACTTGCCAGGATATGTTGGACCAAAAAGAGCATAAACGGCAACAAAAGTGGCCAGTGTGGATGGTCCTCTAAAAGAAAGATGAGAACAAATTAGACTTAGTTAACAGAATTGATGAAATATATAGAAAAGGAGATAAAGAAAAACCTACCCAATCAGAGAGGTAGCATAACGCATTTGAAGCCGTTTCACATCAAAAATTTCAATAAGACGCAGTCTCTGACAGAGAACAAATTAATATCAATAAGTCGTGCTTTGATTATAATCCTATTATCCTATATCACCCATTGCTATAAATGGTTATATCTTAGTTGAAATGCTAAAATTGCCCTTAAACAGCTCAGATCTACATTGTCTAGAAAAAACTAGAACTGCAAAATACAATAGAGGATAATTTCTAGGAAGACAAAAAGTATCAGAGACACAAAGATCTTCTCTTAAACAAATCACGAGCAGAAGGTAGAATGCAAGCATCAGATAGAGCACCTGTGACCAAGGATCAAAGCGAAGATGAAAGCCATGGTCTGGGAAGCTGATAACAATATCAAGTTTTAAAGGATCCTGCAGAAAACAAAATTTAAATGTCGGAAGACTGTTGAAAGAATTTTTAGATGTCAAAGGCATCACAGAGAAAGTTGTAACTATAGTATATGGATAGGAATACTATGCTTGGACATGGTCAGCTAATATCACCTGGGGCAATTTTTGTGGTTAACTAAACAAAGATACAAAACAATACAAGCCTCAGAGAGGAATATATTGTTATGTCAAATACATCTATCAAGCTACAGAAACTGAATAGCATCCGAAAAATATTCTCACTGAACCATACCTCATCATAATGCTTCACGTGAACAACATCATAAATGTTAGGCTTCTGCTCTATTTGAGCAAAGGCCTCGCAAATCGGCATTCCTGCAAAATCACAGGATATTAGTACAAGTCGATGAACTTCAATGAACAACACCTTTACAGTTAAACATAACAAAAATCCAGCAAAAACATTAAACAACTTTATGAAGCACCAAATTCAGCTCTTTCCCCATCTATCACCCTGTATTATTACTTAAAAGGAAAAAGTGTCAAATAGACTAGGACTTATAGCTTTCGTGCGATTGAATCACTGAACTTAAAAAGTGTGCAATCAAGCCATCAAGGCATGAAACAAGCAAAATATATACAATTTGAACATATTTCCGATTTCTTATATTTCCGATTTCTTTTAATGCAATTTGAGTTAAAAACATTTCAATTTTTACTCTCAACTAAAATGGTAATGGTAGACGAAAAACAACTCTTAGTGCATACCATATAAGCAATATGATTGGAAAAATTGCAAAAAATGTTCCAATTGCGCATACATTTTTTTAAAGTTCAATGACTTAATTGCACAAAATCAGAAGTTAAATGACCTATTTGACACTTTTTCATTACTTAAACTATCAAATTAAAACCAAAAAAAAAAAAAAAAAAAAAAAAAAAAGAGTTGTTGTACCGAGAGAGAAGGGGCCGATGCCGGCACCGGGGCGGAGATCGAAAACGATGGCGCCCATGGCTGTGCCTTCGCACCTGCGTCTCGGTCTCTGCTGCATCATTATGAAGGACTTATTATTATTACAAAAAATACATATATCAATTCAATTGCGATAGCTGATAGTGATGTCCAATTGAATTTGAGGATGAAGAGATTTTTGCCGTGGACTCCCAACTCTTTCGCCAACAGCTCAGATTGATTGATTGCTTCAAGTAGACGGAGACGATGATGATGGAATTTGGAATTGGGAAAGGCAGAACTCAGAAGGCGAGGGAATCAACTTAACCGCAAGAAATTTTTGTTCGGATTTGACAAACGTATGCGTAACACAAAAGAAAATAACACAAAGCTGGTTTTTTGTTTGCAATTGCCGAGATTGCCCCCGGACCTTTTTCATGCGGCTGAAACCATAGTTTGACCCTCTTATTTTCAGTTTCAGACAATTTCATACGTCTTATGTTTTTTTCTTACCAAAGTACTACTTATACTCTCAAATTTTACTCTTAACTTTTACTCTCTCAGATAATATTGATCCTGACATATTCATTTGAACCCACGGGATGTTGATAAAAGTGACGGAATAGAAATAAGTGTACATATAGTAAAATTCTTTTTCTTAATCAAAATTATTACAATAATTGTACACTTAACTTTTTATGGGCATTTTATTTTATTTTTTATAAATACTATATAATTATTTTTTACGAGCTATTACATATGAACAAAGTTTATCCATTGCTTAGTTGATAGTAATTGCGAATTTTCCTCATCACACAAAAAAAAACAAATATTATATATATTCAATAATTAATTACTTGTCCCAAATATTATATACTCAACCACTGAGTTATGTCTATGTGAAATTGTCGATAATTAATTGGTTACTAATAATGTAATAGGTAATTGTGTTGACTACTTTTTAATGGGTGATTATAATGATAAGTAATTGATGTGTTTACATACTAAAATATTGGAATCCTATTCCTCACTACTGTTCCACTTTTTTTTATTAGCACTTTTGTATCTCATTCATCTGTTTCGATTCAAATCACATATATATGCATGTACCAAAAACGTTTATAAGGAGAATGGAAAGATTCTTTCATGCTTTAAGTGGTTGCATAATTAGTAAGACAAATACCAGCATTGTTATTTGATCATCTTTATCATTTTAGTTATTAGCTCAGTATTGTCTCAAAATTTGTAATGGCATTGTTATAAATATTAAGAATCAAAATAATGATAAAATGTAAAGCAAATACCCGTATAGCTGTTTAATGATTTGAGCAACATGAGATATTCAAGTCATAATTTTACTATGTAATTTGATGTGACATTAGCTCATAACTAATTTATATATTTCCAAGTATTTATTAATAATTAACTCTCACAAACCGGGACAGTTAGTGGTAATTTGCGTAAGAAGGAGTAGTTGGTGCCTATTATGGTGATTCTGTACACTATGTGGGAATCCATAAACATGGTGGTTTAGGATGTCAAGGTGTGCCTAGAGTTGTTCAGCAAAGGGCATTGTTGATGTTGCAAGCGTGGCTACTGTTTACGACGGGTTCCTAAAGTCGCACCATTTTCCAACTGGTTGTGCACTAGCCGTCAACGTCACCCTTTAGATATAACCAACCATATGTCGTTTTGACGTTGGCCTTTCACCTACGAGAGGGTGCGGGCTCTTTATGGACTTTGTTTATTTAAGGATGGCGGGACTTTCATAGTTGCTACAAATGACCCTCTAGTTTATGTGCAATATCCACTCATGGTGAAAGCGTTGGCATGCAATGAAGCACTGTCATGGATCAAATTCAAAGAAGTAAGCAGTAGGGGAAGTCCAGGTTGAATCTGACTGTCTTAATCTAGTCCGTGTAATCAGTCGTAGGGGGTCAGATCGTTCTTATATAAGCTCGGTTATTCATGCATGCATCTGAGTCTCCCATTAACACGCCTAGCTTCTTGCGCTGTTTGCTATATTAATTGATCAATGAATCACCATGCCCATGCTTTAGTCAAGGCTGTTGGCTAAAATATTTATATTAGTATTAGTGTATAAATAAAAAGTTTAAAATATTTATATTAGTATTAGTATATAAATAAAAAGTTTAAAATATTTATATTAATATTAGTATATAAAACTTATATATTTGAAATAACATAAAAAATACTGTTAATTTTTTTTTTTTTACAATTATAATAAAGTGTTAAAAGGAAATACCAGAAGAAATGATAGTTAATATAACTAATGAATTAAAATAAAGGTAAAAAGAGATCAATTACGTAATATGGCAATATAGCAATGTTATAAACTTCTCTTGGACTAGTAATTCACCTATACGATGCACGACATATATTATATATTTGTAAATATTAAAAATAAATAAGCTAAAATTTAGACTATTTATAAATATTAAAGAAAAACATTAATAATAAAAAATGAAGTATACAATTATAATTTGTTGACAAATAGATTTAGCATTTGTCACAAACAACTCCACAATGGACATAAATAAGATGTAGTATCTGTTCAAAGCTACTTTCTCCACGAAATGAAGAACAAAGAGCCAATACCGCCTCTATTGAGACTCGAACCCACCACCTCCTATGTGGGGTGCAACTAGACCACAAGGTCTTTGGCAGTATAAATAAGTGTTATATGGATGGCTTTAACCGTATTCTTTGATTGTAAATTTGTAATTGACATTTAATTAAAAGGATATGCAAACTCATAAAGGGAAAGATGAATTGAGATATATACTGGTTATTAAGTAATATAACCAGGTACTACATTGTAACAGAGTTAATAGTACAAAAAAAAAAGAAGTAATATACAGTAAAAGATGAATTGACCTTTGTGTTTCGGATGTTTGTTTCCTCTTTTTTTTTTTTTCCAATAATTGTGGAAGTAGTTAATTTATTGAGTTAATTATATTTTGGTCCTGTGATTATGTGGACTTGTTAATTTGAGTACTTGACTTTAAAAAGTAACAATTTAGTGCCCTACCGCCACCTTGTTCTTCCTCTTTCGGTTCTTCTCGCCATTTTTCTCTCTCCCTCATTTTCTCTCTCTCAGACGAAATACACAGCACGCCCGAACTAGCATCACCGGCTACTCTTCGCCATCCCTCTTTTCCCTTTTCCGACCTGCGTGAACCAACGACGACCTCTGTATTTGGTACAACAGCGGTGACGACGGTAGTGAGCATCGACAAGCGACGACGTAGCGGCGATACTTTCTGGCGATGTGAGTGGGTCTCCTTCGAACAGTGGACGGCCACCGACCTCTCTCTCCCACTCTCGCCGGTATTTTCTCCCCAACCACAGCAGCCACAAGTGATGTTTCTCTAGCGGTGATGACACAGCAGATCGACGACGATTTCCGACGAGCTGGCGTCCTGCTGGGTTTAATTTGCTTATCTCTCTCGATCTGGGTCTAGCAGCAACAAGAATATCGTAAATGTTCAATAACTACCAACGTCGTTTACCAAAAAGTTTGTAATAAACTTTAATTTTTATAATAATTAGTGCTATGTACCTAACTTTCTAATCATTTTTTTTTTCATTCCAAAATATAGCAAAAAAAAAATATTGTAAATGTTCAATAACTAATCATTCGTAAAAGAATAACCGTAACATATCTTCTGCATACATGAATTTTATTAACATTACTATTTTTTATATTAATATAACAAACCTTATAAATATATAATCTTATGGTGCATCGCATGAGGTTTAAGTCGTGCGGGTCTATTAATAATATTTTATGTATTAATAATATATCATGATAGGAAAGACTATAAAGTTTATATTATTTATTTATTAATTAATATTTATGAGTGACTCCCTCAAGGAATTTGCCCATTTACAAATCCCCAAAGAAATTGTCGAAAAATTCAACAAACTCTTGAAGGAATCGAAAATCCATGATATTCGCAATTTCGCTGTGCAAACCTCTCACGTGAGGTTTAAGTACGTCCTGCGAACACAAGTACATTATGAAAGTGAACAATGACACTTTTATTAGTGTTACGGATCAAGATGAATCCGATTTTCCCAAACACATATTTAAACTCAAGGATTTTAGGTCGTTGGAGACTCCCAAAGGTGTGGATAACAATATACTAATTGGTAACTTTTTATTGCAATTTCGTTCTATATTGGATTGTTGTGTGTTATTTACATTTCTTTTTTGATATTCTAATAATTCATTTATAACTGTCAACTTAAAATGGTTTGGTTGGTTTTCACAAATTTGATTGGCCATGTAGTTTTCATTATTGAGCCAAAAGTTATTAGTCAATAAAAAATCTCAAAGGTTAATTGATTTCGTCATTGAAAATTATCGATATGTATTTTTTTTAGGATAACTTATTTATTTCTACAATTATACATATAGGCTTTAGCACGACAATTGTTGTTTTTACTTTTTATTCATGGAGAGTCTATTGACGATAACCCTGTGGGACAAGCACGTTCACTGCTGTTTTTATTTTTGTTTCAGCATCGCATGCGTACATCTACACATTAACTATTAATTTAGCAACCCAGTGGGGTGGCTCAAGTGGCAATTGAGCTCTCTTTGTGGGGAGGAATTTTGGGAGAACCCTTAAACGGACGGAGAAAGACCCTGTAAATTTACCAACAAAAAAAAAACTATTAATTTAGCAATTATTTACTCCAACCGCGAACGTGGGTGGGCCCCGGACCCTTAAACGGACGGAGAAAGACCCTGGAAATTTACCAAAAAAAAAACTATTAATTTAGCAATTATTTACTCCAATTCAAGTAAGGATAACATCAGAATTCAGAAAACATAATCGATACAAATCATATATTCAATTGTACTATGTAATAATAGTCTTTTTAGATGATTCTAAAAATAGTATTGGAGATTTTCGAGGTTCTCTTCAAACGTACTACAATATATATATATATTTCTATTCAAATGTGGTCGCGGCCAGTGCGGAATATACCACTATGTATGCAAATATATATCACTCAATGTTAGAAAATAAAACACAATGAAAATACACAAAAATACCAAAAAACACTCCACACGCCCAAAGTAATGCACTATAACTCCCCTGCCCCTAATGGTGCATTTCTTAACCCCATGTGGTGTATATTTACGTGGCGTGTTTTTTTGTGATGCGTACCTAAAAGTGCATATTTGTGTGATGCATTTTCTAACGTAGCCACGCCTAATTATGACTATATATATATATATATATATATATATATATATATATATATATATAATTCTAAAAATAGTATTGGAAATTTTCGAGGTTCTCCTCCAACGTACTACAATATATATATAACTTCTAAATGATTCAATTCTAAAAATAGTAGTGTTTTACATTTGATGCATGATACATTGAATACACAGCATAATTTCTTAAAATATAAAAAGAAACAGATATGCTTGAATGATTTGATAACACCGTTGACGAAATTATATAATTAATTAAATTTTATATTATATATATAGAAAGAGATTTACTGTTGGTTCAGTTTGTAAAAATGAATTGAATTTAAATTAAATGGGAAATAAATTATTTTGAATATCGATTTTAAGGAAAATAAGTGGTTGTGTTGTAATTTTGGTGTATTCTTGTATCAACATGCATAATCATGAGCTCAATCCATATACAACAAATAAAGAAGAGAGAATGAGAGAAGAAGAAGACGATAAGAAGTTCAAAACCAAGGGAAAATTATCACTTTTTATTGATAACTTCTTTCATATACATGTATAACTCAGTATAACCGTACATGAACTCAAATATACGAAAAACGTGGATAATAGCCATACACCACAAAATATTTATAACGCTCTCCTTAACCATTATCAACTCATACTCATGTCTCGTTAAAAATCTTGCTAGAAAAATTGTGTAGAAAAAACTTACTCGAAGGAAAAAGAGTACATGATGTATTTCAAAACATGTGTCACACAAAGTTGCTTCATTAAAAAATTTAAGCTAAAAACTTAGCTAAATAAAAAAAAAAGTACAACCATAAACCAATCATAACATTTAAGGCATAATCTTCCAGATAACCCATCATAAACTTTCAATGTATAATCTCTAGGATTTAAATCTAAAAAAATATTTTATATATTCTTTATGGTAAAAACCTGTGTGAGATCGTCTCATGAGTCTTAATCCGTGAGAAGGGTCGGATCAACATAGTTTGGGTCATAGTTAGTATTATGAGTTGGTTTTTGGTTGTTGTTTATGACCCAAATTATGTTATACCGACCTATTTCACGAATTGAAACATGTGAAAAGACTTACACAAGTATAACCTATTTCTTATTGTTCTCTTTAACATATTTTAGTATAATTATTATTTATTTTTCATATTGGACATTATTTTCGTGCAATGTGCGTGTGTAGTATAATACTCCGTAAAACATATATATAAGGTGATATTGAATTATTGATTAAAAGCCTGGACAAAATTAATAGCACAACAATGATTATTGGTGATAAATTGGAATGTATGGAAACGGAAAAACAACTATGTGAGAAAAATATGAAAATATAAATTATTGAAGTTTTCGTGCAAGATAGGTGCAATATAGGTGTTAATGAGTCTTAATAATAATATAAGAAAAAAAAAGAGAAAAGAAAAACGTGGAGTTAATATAGCAAAGGTGTCCGTCCAAGGGTGGTGAGGGCCCCCCTCCCCTCCGGTTCCCGGTTTCAAATTTACCGTAGAAAGAGAAAGGAAGCCCCACGAGCCGCGTTTGACGATCCATGTGTAATAAGCAACATGACTTTGTTTACCCAAAATTGAAAACTTTACCCAACCCCCCACCCCACTACTTCATCTCTCTTTCTTTTCTTTCTCTTTCTCAGGCAGACAACCAATCGTACGTCACCACCACACCTACATCTCCGCTCTTCTCTCTCTCTCTCTCTCTGTTTTTCGTCTCAGAGTTTTCTACTCGTTGAAACGACGTCGGAGCAGTCATGATCAGCTTCTCCATTTCTCGATCAGAGCTCGACACCGCTACGCAATTTAGTTTCATCTAGGGTTTTTTCTGTTAGCGGATTTCACCATGGAACCTTATAATAATTCCTCCGAGCTGTACCGGCCGAGTTTGGGAGCTGCCGAGAGTCAAAGGTTTGACCGCGATACGACTACTACTACCGTGCGGCGCGAGAGTTTGGGAGGGGCGCAAGGGAAGTGTACTTCATCTGTTCAGGCTATGGATGGCGCGCAGCTGGTCGGTGGTGCGGTGATGCAGGTCGGTGGCGGGAATCCGCCGTCTACGGTGGCTGCTGGTGTGAACAACACTTCAGTGGCGGCGGTGATCGGCCCCGAGAAGAGGAAGCGGGGGCGGCCGCCGCGGGGGCAGACTGCGGCGAAACCTCCACCGCCCAAAAGGAAGGTAGAGGAGGAGGAGGAAGACGTGTGCTTTATATGCTTCGATGGTGGTTCTCTAGTGCTGTGCGATCGCAAGTGAGTAGTCGAGATATGTGTATATACTCCTCCGTACTTTTTTGTAGCTTGGGCCCTGTTTGAGTTCTTTATTGCTTTTGGATGCAAAATATACTTTAATCTTATGCCGGAATTACTTGATACTCTATTAAAGTTGAAATATGAGCTCCGGTATCTGCATGCTTGAATTTTATTATAACTTGTTTTCTTAATGGATAGGGGATGCCCCAAGGCATATCATCCAGCTTGTATCAAGCGGGATGAGGCATTTTTCCGCTCTAAGGCTAAATGGAATTGTGGTATGCTTTCATTTCAACTATTGATACTGTAGGTTGGCTATGATGTATTTGTACTTTGTTATATTATTAAATTTCCAATCTGAATGATTTGGGACTCTGAACTTTATCTGCTCATTGATCTTCAAATCTGTACAAGGATGGACCTTCAGGTGGTGTAATACCAAGTGTGAGGTCAATTTCAAGAGTAGAGGATTAGTCTAGGTTTACTTTTAAGCTTTGCATTAATATAATAATATTCTTGTTACTTGTTCCATTCTTTTGATATATAGGATGATTCATGAGATATTTAGGATCCTTTCTATAGTTCTTGATGCTTGAAGTGTGCCTTTCCATTTCATTTTCTTTTATTAAGTGGCATATGCCAAAATGTGTTTTGTTTTAATTGCTATAGTTGATATTTCACACAATAATTACATTGTAGAATTCTGTAGTTTTACAAAGTGATATTACAACTGGTTTCAGGTTGGCATATTTGTAGTGTGTGTCAGAAGGCTTCCCATTATATGTGCTATACTTGTACATATTCATTATGCAAGGGTTGCATTACAAATGCTGATTACTTCTCTGTCCGAGGAAACAAAGGCTTTTGTTCTACGTGCATGAGAACTATCATGTTGATTGAAAACAAAGATGAAGCAAATAAGGAAATGGTATGCACTTTGTACATTAAAATAATTCCATATTTGATTGCTCTGCAAATTCTTGTTGGGCAGTTTCATTTAAAAGACTATTCAAACATCACTGCACTCCTTGCTCCCTTACTGTTTCTCTTGCTCCAGCATGTTTAAATACTGGCGTTTCAAGCTGTATTGGCAACAAGGATTGACTAATATGTCTTTTCTTGGATTTTGCTTGCCAGCCCAGCCTTAGAAAGTTTTAAATGGGAAGGATAAGACAGTATCATTTTACATGATGATTGAATGATTGATATTGCCTCTTTTCTTTTGCTCTTATCCTCCCCACCATAAAAAAAAAGTCAAAAAAAAATCTGAGCTTTTAATTCATGCAATTATTATTTACACTGCTTATCACAACCTAAGCAGGTTCAAGTAGATTTTGATGACAAAACTAGCTGGGAGTATCTTTTCAAGGTATATTGGATGTACTTGAAAGGAAAGTTATCATTAACATTAAATGAGCTTATTCAAGCAAAAAATCCGTGGAAAGAAGCAGTTGCAGCACAGAGCAACCTCCAAGTAGCTAATGCAAATGATAGTAAAAGTGTTATTGGCAAGTCTTCTGAGCAAATAGAAGTTAATAATCACAAGGAAAGGGAAGAGATAGCTAAGAAAGATTCTTTAAGTTCTGAGAATCAAAGCACTGCGAAATCAGAAAATGCAGGTATTGCCATTTCTAATGAACATTTGGGGCTGATGGATCCTAATGTGCCTCCAAACAAGGATAAGCTTGGCTCTGCTAATGGCTCTGCTATGAAGGGATACACAGAATGGGCAACTAAAGAGTTGTTGGAGTTTGTTGCACACATGAAAAATGGTGATATATCAGCTCTATCTCAGTTTGATGTTCAGGCACTTTTGCTAGACTACATAAAGAGGAATAATCTTCGAGACCCACACAAGAAGAGTCAAATTATTTGTGATCTTAGGCTCAAGAATCTCTTTGGAAAACCACGTCTTGGACACATTGAAATGTTGAAGCTTATAGAGTTCCACTTTCTTATAAAAGAGGATACCCAGAAAAATGCTTTTATACCAGCTGGAATTGTTGGTGATATTTCTAGCCATTTGGAGACTGATGAAAGTAGCATTAACTCATCCTTGATAATCAAAAATAAGAAACGTAAAACATGCAAAAAGGGTGAAGAAAAAGCTCCACAAGTTAGTCTTGATGAGTATGCTGCAATTGATGCTCATAATATAAATCTTATATATTTGAGGCGTAGTTTGATGGAAAATCTCATGGAAGACACACAGAAGTTCCATGATGATGTTGTTGGGTCAATTGTCCGGATAAAAATAACTGGTAGCAATCAGAAGCAGGATATGTACAGGCTTGTCCATGTTGTAGGTATAAATGCATTACTTTCTTAAAAGCACTTATTAACTTTTGCAGTTGGCTAAGTTAGGTATTGCTGACTTAACTAAAAATGTTATCTTGAATGAAGGTACAAGCAAGGTGTCCACACCATACAAGATTGGAGAGAAGACAACAGATATAATGCTTGAAGTATTGAACTTGGACAAGAAAGAAGCTGTAGCTATTGATACTCTTTCCAATCAAGAGTTCTCTGAGGTAAGGGTAAAGGTTTTGTATGATTCCTGTGCCTCTTGACATACATACATATATCTCCTTCATATAGGCTTGTTCCGTTTTGTCAAAACTTCTCATGTTATTATATGATCTATCCTGTTGCATTCTCTGATCCAAAAAGTTCTAAAATCCCTTTTTTGCATCATCCCATAAAGTTGAAGACATAAAACCTTTCCTTTTTTCTTTTGGTTTTTTGGGTGTTAATGGACTCTCTTTAATAGGAAACTGTCTTTGATGATTGATCCTTTCACATGCAATTATTTTTCTTCCTGAATAAAAAGTCCGTGTTGCTAGTTCTGACATTTGGCATTGACCATCATCTGGAAAAGACGAATACCTTTTATAGTACATCATTAAATTTGATGGTCTCATTTGCTCATGTGCATGTGCTGTAAAAGATCTTGTTCTATACTTCTATGCGATGTTATGCTAACGTTTTCTTCTCTCTTGGCTCTTTTCCTATCCTCTAAACAAATGACCTTAAATGCTATATGGTCATAATTCTTTCTATAACATCAAGAATTTGCTTCTATACCGATGTCTTAATCTTTAACTAGATTTTGCAATTTTTCAGGATGAATGCAGACGATTGCGCCAAAGTATTAAGTGTGGGCTTGTAAAACGGATGACTGTTGTAAGTCTTGATGTTGATGTTCCCTCTATGTATTTGCAAAATGCTACTAGGACCAGTAGCAGGTAACACATACTTTCTTGTAGGGTGAGATACAGAAGAAAGCAATGGCACTCCGACCTGTAAAACTGAATGAAGTAATATATTTTGATTAATGCTTGCACTTATATTTTTTGTTTTCCCACCATTTTCTTTTTATTTGCTGTTGTTGACTTTTCATTTTCATATACAGTCCTTGGAATCAGAGATATTGCGGCTCAACCATCTTCGTGATAGAGCAAGTGAGAATGGACGCAAGAAAGAATATCCTTTGGTGGTACAGTCTATGTTGATTATAATTTCAGTTTTTGACATCTTAATTCAAACTTGGCCTAAATTCAAGAGATAAGAAAAAGATGAAGAGGAAAAGGTCCTTTCTACTTTTAGGTATTCCAATGGTTATCATTTATAGTTCATACTGTTTTAGGATTGTGTTATGTGTATGCTATAAGTTGTTAACGTTACTAGAAGAACAAATTCAGTCAACCAATAGTCTGGTTTAAACTGTTCTCTGAAGTAATAAAAGTACAACATTGGTTTCTTTTTCTTCAGAGGGAAGAAGACAGTCTATAATTCTCCAGAGCTTTGCTGATTATGCTCTTGAATTGTTGACACTATAGCTTCTTTATATTAAGAAAGCTTGTGAGGGAGATTCCTTTTTAGTTTTAACATTGAGGTAGTTCAGTGTTCAGTTAGATAATCACATTGTATTTTATTCAATCTCATTGAGTTAATTAAGATAGATTAGCTGCTGAATCTGGAACATGATTAAGTATTTGGAATGCCTTAACTATCTCACTCTCAGAGAATGTATAGAGAAATTGCAGTGTTTGAAGACACCTGAGGAACGCCGTAGGAGAATGCTTGAAATTCCTGAGGTGCATACTGATCCAAAGATGAACCCTAATTATGAATCTGAAGAAGATGCTGGAGGATCCGAAGACAAGAAACAAGGTCTCTGGGATATGATAATCTTTTTGCAAATGATTGCTTTTTATTTTATTTTATTTTATTTTTACTTCACCTGTCTAGTTATAGAGGAGTACTTTGTCCCTGATATATTATGCAGATGAAAATCTGAGGCAAAGAAACCCCAGGCTTAATAAGAGTGGAAGCAAGCAAATACCACCCCCCTTGAAGAAAGGTAAAATCTTCAACTGAAGTGTTGATTAGGTCTTTGGAAAATTCAATTTGTCATATAATTAGAAATGTTGTATATTTTTATAGTTAAAGTGGAGGGGGCTGTTATTGCACTTATGGCTCAAAATAAGCCAAATGAAAAAAGACAGACATCTGGAGTACATACTTTGGGGAAACGAGGAAATCAGACTTCTGTTTGTGGTTCAGTGATTAGTGGTCAGGTAGATAAGTCAGTGGTTAGATGTGGTTCTGAAACTTCAGTTGCGAGTCTTTCAACAGAAAATTCAGCCCCTTCTAGTGATGATAGTGAAACAGAAAAATTGTGGCATTACCGTGATCCTAGTGGTCACATACAAGGGCCATTTTGCATGATGCAGTTGAGGAGGTGGAACAAAACAGGATTGTTTCCACCTGATATGAGGGTATGGATTAGTGACAAGCATAATGAGTCAATACTTTTAAGTGATGCATTGCATGGGCAGTTTCATAAAGCTTCTCAAATTTTGGATAATGCAACAATCAAAGATGAAGGAGTTGAAGCAGCTTCGGATAGCAGAGGCCATGCTGGGTGGCATGGAAGTTCTAATGGAACAGTTGGAGAAAGCGAAGGGCACCATAGTGATGATAAGGTCCATCCAAATGCTGTTAGGACGGATGAGTTGAAGCCCCGTTCTTTGTTGCAATGCTTGAATTTGCTGAAGGAAAATAATTCGTGTTCTGAGAAACCTCAAGAATGTAACATGATGCATTCATCCAGTGATGGGCAAGTGCATTTGGGTCTCGCACAACAGGAAAGAGGGCATGACAGTGGTGGGCTTCATACTGATACAGATCAGGGAAATCAGAAATTGTATGGTAACACCATGTCTCAGCTAACTGACATGGCCAGTCATGAGATGCAATATAATATGCAGAGCGTTATGGGTCAATTATTTGGATCCTTACCCGTAACAAACTCAGAAAACACAGACTCTGGCACTCATTTGGAATCAGTTACCAAGTCAAGTGATTCACCTGATCAGAATGGAAAAATAAATGTCTCAGATCTTCCCAGTCCCACACCCAAGAATAATTATGAGAGCTTGGAATTTCAAGCTGCAAAAGAACTACTTTCCTTATCTTCAGATATTCCTTTTCACCGTTCAGGTATCCAGGATATGCCAAGTCCACCACCAAAGGCAAACAATGATAATCAATGTGGACAGACTACTGAAACCAAGGAACATTTGCCTTCAAATATTCCTATTCAAGATTCAGGTCCAAGCCCGAATACTAGTCTAGTTGTTGATGGGGTGCAACTTCCTGAAGTAACTGAATGGGGCGGTAATTCACCAACTCCTAAACCTCCTGTCGAGGATTGGGATCCTGGTCTTGTATCTGTTTCATCACTGAAACCACCAGAAGTACTTGGTGATCAAGTTGCAACTCCTGCTTCAAATGCCGACCAACTGACTCATTCATCTCCACCCTCAAATGTGATTGAGTTCAGCACTTTGGCTGAGGAGTCAGTATCTGATCTATTAGCTGAAGTTGATGCAATGGAATCGCAAGCTCAAAGTGGTCTAGGTTCACCTACTTCAGCCATGAGGTGCAATGTGGACCTGATGCAATGGAGTAAGAGTGACTTTAGCTCCATCGAGGAGATGAGCCCTGCACTTGGTCCTGCCAAAAGTGATGCTTATAGCTCCACAGGGGATATACAATTACCTTGTCAATCACCTGTGACAAATGAACTAGTTAGGGGAGGTCAGACAGATGGTTTTGATCCTTCAAAGAGGTGCAATGGGCATTCATCTACCAGTAGTGAGGGAGAAACAAAATCAACTGATGTGTCCTTTAGTAAGGGGCACTCTGGTTCAGAAGTTCGTCCTCATGTGCCTTGCACTGTGAGTCAAAATACAGTAGTCTCAGCAATGGATCAAAGCAGAGGATCAGAAGCTATGGTTACCGCCTGGGGGACTACCCAAGGAAATGCAAACTATGGAGCACCCCAATCAGTTCAGGGATATGCAAATCCAGGTCCAGGTACCAGTTCCAAGCCAGCTTGGAGAAATCCAAACACTAATCGCAGTGCGTTCAATGGGAATCCAGCATGGGATAGCCAAAGGAGGCACGCGGCAGAGAGGTTTCCTGGTCCAAGAGACTGGGCATTTCAAGGAGGGTACTCAGGTCATGGTAGGAGTAGACCAGCGTGGAATAGGCAATCATTTAGCGGTGGCGGTGGCAGTGGCGGAGGGCATTCAAGACCTCCTCCCAAAGCACGGGTATGTAAATTTTACGAGAGTGGGCGTTGCAAAAAGGGTGCATCATGCGACTATCTACACCCGTGAATACCATCCATCAGTATGCCGCTTAAACTGCAATTACCTTTTTATTGTTTATTTTTGATGTGCAATCAATTGTTTAGAGTAAGCTGCTAATGTTTTTAACTCCCCTGGAAATTATTAGCTAAATGGCATAAAGTAAAAATTTTTCCTTCCAAATAATGGCATACTATCATAAATAGGGTTATCCGCTATGGCTCTCTGTTGTGTCGTAAAGATATATGTATTTAGATTTTTTTTTTTTTGTTGTCATTTTGCAGTAGTATCTATGATTGTTATTATTTCATTTGTTTTCTTTTACTTTGAATACCAAATTATCTGATACCCGAAAATCCAAAAATATGTAAGCTTTCTTCGAGTAAGAGTTACCGTCAAACTTTACATGTGTAATTTACGTTGAAGTTGAATTTGGATTGTAGTGGGTGTAACTTCAATCGAATGTGGATTAGTGTTATAGTAGTGGAGCCGTGGAGGTATTAGATTATGATGATTATTAATTTTATAATAGTGGGAATATTAGATTTCGCAATCAGAAGAGAAACATTTCAAAACCGATCAAGATGAAAAGGACTGGCCAGAACGGGAGGAATTAAGGAAAGAAAATCGTAAAGCGTGGGTAGATGGCTCTTTTTTACTCCGTAATTTCATTTATCATAGTCAATGCTTCCGTGTACGTAATAGGTTATAGGTATGTTTATTGTTCTATTGGATTTGTACAATTGTATACTTGTTTCAATGTTTCTTCCACTTTCATGTACTCTCTAAACGTGATTGTTACGTTTATACGGAGTATGAGATAAAAAGAACTTTTACTTTTAGTCCTAAACTATTATACATGAATTACATTTGCTCTTTTGACTATTAAAACTTTCTAATTCTTGTTGTTGTTTTAACGCTTCCTCGCTGTGTGACCCTAGCCGACAAAGGACTATGAGGAGGTAAACCAGCTTAGATCACCCATAGCTGACTGGCTCAAACCCAGGAGTTTGAGGTTCGAACCTACGACCTCTCGATTGTAGGTGGAAACTTTCTAATTTTAATTAGGTGCATGACTATGTAATTTATATTACATTTGGTCCTGCCATTATCAAATACTAAAATCAAAATAATCTGAACAATTTATTTGATCAAATAATTTGACGGTCATTTTTTAGTTCCCGTTATAGACTTAACTTTATTGACTTTTTTTTTTTTTGAGAATAAACTTTATTGACTCTTTTTTTTTTTTTGAGAATAAACTTTATTGACTCTTATGATTGTGTGTGTGTATATATGTGTGTGTGTGTATATATATATATAGTAGAGTTCAGGTGCGACCTACTTCTTAGGTGCGACAGTGCGGCTATTTTGCAGCCACTAGATTACAACAAGTCAGCAAATCAACGTTCAATATATATGTGTTGAAATACCCACAATTCTACGTACTAAAATGCACCAGAGGATAGATCAAAACACACCATTCCACACTATAGCCAAATGCACCTATTCACTTAAAATGCATCAACATACGTAATAAAATGCATCATTCTACGTATTAAAATGCACCACAACGTGCCTCATGTCAGATTATAAACATGCACTATTACACATATTAGAAAACATGTGCTAAAATATACACCATTCTACGTATTCAAATGCACCACAACGTGTGTTAAAATGCACAATTCCACTTATTGAAAATCCTCATCCCAAATTATAAACATGCGCTATTACACTTATTAGAGGGTTAATTATGTAATTTCAATACTGGCTTCTTTTTACTCCACTTGCGATGACTTTGTGGACGATAACGATTAACCTATTTCATTCTCTTGGTTTATCAGTTCAGTAGAAAGAGGGTGAGCGTTTGAATGGGAAGAAGAAACATATATTTTTACGTGGGGATGCTGATAATGGCAATATGAAGGTTTATGAGAAAGTTACTGCTTGGAAATTTGATTTATCAAGCATAAAATCACACATTTGGGTGCTACATAAAAACAATAGTTGGATTTTCTTTCTCAACCTACTGAAGCACAAACAGTCTCACTCTGTTACAATGTAGTAGTGACACCGGATGCCACTAGACCACAACGTCTTTGGCATCTTTTATATTTGTTTTTTGGTTTTTAAATGTTATTCCTCTGTTTGTAGTTTGAGCCAAGGCCTTCAGACAATGATCTAGTGGATCATATGGACCTTATAGGCGAAGTTGTAAAATATGATGATGTATTGGCTAAATTCAAGGCTTGTGAACCTTCTTATGAGTTATTGATCGATATGCTTCATGCAGAGAATCTCTCAATCTGCTAATGATTTTTTTTAAATTTTATTTTCCTTCTGAAATATTCCTTTGGAAACTAAAGCATCTGTATTTATGTGTATGTGGGAGTGTGCAAAATATTTATTTATTGATCTTGAGGCTTTTTACCACATTATTATAAAAATATTATTGTTAATTCTTTATTCTTATATATAATCTTTGATTATAGAATAATTCATGCTTTGTTCTTCAGGTATTACTTACACTCCTTAAAGAGAGGCCTGAAAATTAAAGAAGATAATTCTTGATGAGGTTAGGATTACATCTGAAAAACTCATTACACATTTACACAACACTCCTGCAGTTTAAAAATTCAAGAGTAGATAGGATGTAGGGTAAGTTAAAAATAGGCTATCAACAATTCTATTAGCATGTTGACTGTCTTTTCGTAGGTAAATGATAAAACCCTTTCAGGGTTTATAGTTGATGATCTAGGTGATGATGAAACTTTTGAAGATGGCTATTATGACGATGAAGATGACCAGTTTGAATTTGTGTGCGCAATCTGTGATAATGGTTGTGAGATGATTTGGTATGCTTCTTTTTGCTCCACTTGCGAATGCTATAACTTCAATTCTGGCTTCTGTAATTTCATACTGCAATCACCTCTCCTTCTATCATTGGTTCATTGACTGCTTCAGTCACAGTTGCTCTCACTGGTGGAGTAAAAAGAAGGAAGTATTGAAATTACATGATTGACGCTCTAGTTAACACCTACTTGACGGATTAACAAACGGAGGACTATAATAAGTAAAAACACAAAAGTTGGGACTACATTAGGTCACCAAAGTCATTTAGACGAAATTGAGAAAATCCATTATAGTCGAGACTATTTTGGATATTAACTCATATTTTTGTTGTTGAGAAAACTCATATTTTTTTAAAAACTTAGATTTAGATTCTTAAATACACATTAAGTTAACATAAAAAATATATCATTAAAATGTTATAATTAAGATATTTTAAAGAGTAAATACTCAAAATGGTCCCTCGACTATAGCATAATTCACAAATTGGTCATCAACTTATGATTTTAACCAATAACATCCATGACTTTCCAATTTTTACCTAATGTAGTCCTCCGTTAATGAGGACGTCAACTCTCCGTGAAACACAAGGGCAGTCACGTAATTTCACATGCTCCATGTCTTCTCATTCGCAGTTCGCATTCGCCAATATATTTTTTGGTTTAAGATCTCTATGATAAACATTGGCTGTGTGCATATATTTCAAAGCCCGTAGCATCTGGTAGAGGAAAAACCGGTGGTGCTCGTGCGTAAGTCATCATTGGCTTTAATAACTTGATGAAGATCAGATTCCATAAGCTCAAAAACAACATATATATCTTTGAAGTCCCGCCTCGAAGGAGGAATCATAATGCGTTTGATTTCAACAATATCAGGGTGCCTCAAAATCCTAAGCAACTTCACTTCACGCAAAATTCTAATTGCATCAGAGATGTGCTAAAAAATGTCATTTATTTTCTTTATTGCTACCTTTTCCCCAGTATGAGTGTCCAGGGCTGCACAAACAACACCATAGCTCCCTTCCCCTATAATCTCCAGAATCTTATACCTGTTGGCATCCCCATACTCTGTAAAAAATTCCACCTCCTTGGAATTCTTCTTGCGCTGATCTTGTTGCATCTTCTAGCAACCTAACAGCTGCACTAACGACGTCGTTTCCTTCGCGTCCTCCCACAAGATCGCGGATCAAATTCCCAAATTAAGAACTCGGCGGAGAAAAAAATCACGAAATCCGGCGAATTAGAGCCACCAACACCGATTCCGAGCGAAGAATCCTAGGCACCGTTTCCTAACTCAATTCACCACTTCACCGACGCTCAACCACCGCCACCTAACGCATCAACTTCTCGCCAAAACTCCAATTTCTCTTACAATATTACATGCAAAACAGAACACGCAACGGATCCGGGTTGAGATCAAGATCCAGTTGTTCCAAGAAATTAACCTAGCGATTACGGAAGAACTGAACGCTGGGTTCTGAGAGATCTCACGGAAGCGGTGCCGGTGGTGGAGGAGAGCGAAGCAACAGGAAGGAAGAAGAACGAGAAGAGCGAGGGAAGAGTTCATCGACCAATTCGCCATAGCTCAGATTCAGAGTAGACGTGGAAATGAGAGAGAGTGCGAGTTTTGATGGAATCTTTTAATATTGACTTTCTTGCTCAATTACCTGGTTAATTTCAACCTAGATTTTGATCTGCTTCTGCAGCCAAGCTTGAAAAAGATGGCTTCTGCTATAAACATGCTTCTTCAAGAGCTTATAACGACCGGGTTAAGGGAGAAGACATGGAGCATGTGAAATTACGTGACTACCCTTCTGTTTCACGGCGAGTTGACGGGCTCATTAACGGAGGACCACATTAAATCATAAGTCGAGGACCAATTTGTGAATTATGCTATAGTCGAGGGACTATTTTGGGTATTTACTCTATTTTAAATTACACCTATATTGATATTTTTATTTAATGTTTTAAATTAACATATAATTATATTAAATTATTATATTATATTAATTTTGAATGTAATATTGAGTAATTTTCAAAATGTTGTAGGTTCATTTTTACAATATTTTTTTTTTTTGCATATGTATGTATGTATAAAAGTGTCTAAATACGTAATATAGTTAGGTATTGCATTATTCCATACAAATTTAAAAATTAAATTCTTTTAGTTTTTAAATGTAATTTTTAATTATAATTAATAAAACATGAAATATAATTAAGGAAATGAAATTATAAAATTTCATAAATATTTAGTATTTTTTCATAAATACATACATATATTTTGCACTATATTAATCATACAAAATTAAAAAATTAAATTTTTTAATTTCTAAATGTAATTATTTTAATTACAAATTTAGCAATATAAATTATAATTACAAAAATTATATTATAAAATTTGTCTATATAGATATTAATAAATATTATGTGCATATACAATATATTATACAATCATATAAGAAAATGTGTCCAATTAGAATTTAAATTTTACTCATACAAAATTTAAAATTTTTTTTCTTTCTTTTCTAAATATATTTATTTTAGTTATTATTCATACTATTGGAATTATATTATATATGAAACACAATTATGAATAAATCAATTTAATTATGTAAATTTTTTCTATAAATTTATTTAAATATGTATATGATTAGTGACTATATTAAAAATATAAAAGTTAAATTTAAATTTTGTATGATATGAAAATAGATACTTGGCCAAATATATGGAAGTCTAATTACATTATTATATTGTACCTTTTAACATCTTTTTATTTTTCTATTTTTTTAATTTAAATTAATAATAACATAACCTTTTCTGTGTATCGCACCGGTAAAATACTAATAGTAATAATAATACTAATATTATTTTAAAAAATTTAAGGCTTGACCGCAAGCTTTTTTTTTTTTTTTTTGGTTAAATATTTAATTTTTAATAAATTATTATTATTAATAATAGTAAAATTTAAAGTTTGACCATAAGCTTTTAAATTTTTTTAAATATTTAATTTCCAATAAATTATTATTATTATTATTATTATTATTTGAATTGAACATTTAAGTCATCAAAACATATTATTATTTGATTTAACATCCGACGTCCACAGTAAAATTTGCGTATTTAGTATCGAGTCAACAGTTGTCTCCACTGAGGCTCAAACCCACTCTCATCATTCATGTGGGAGTGTAAACCGGGATACCGAGTGCCACTAGACCACAAGGTCTTTGGCATTATTTTTAACTTAAAAATTACCTGCAATAATATGTTAAATAGAATTAATTGCACCTTTTCTTTTTCTAAATTTAACTGTCTAATTGGAGTTTTTTAAATTCACTTTCATAAATAGCTCAATGTCATTTGAGGCTTATCCATATGAAAAAAAAGTGGAGAATTTAACATTTAGAAGTTAATGGTAATTTTTGTATAACAATGTCCAACTGTAAATGCTTGCATTGCAGTGCGACAGTGGGCGAATGGACAATGACGACAATGCTTTTCCAGTTTCCACAAGAAATTCCAAAAATTGCAAGACTATAAATATGCCAAATAATATATATATTCAAAATAAGAAGAAGATTCAACAAGAGTTTTGAATGAGCTGAGAGCACTGTAGCTACAAAGAAAACAACAGAAATTGGTTTCTTCTCTCGCTTGATTGATTCGGAATTGGACACTCTGATTTTCGCAGTTGCTTTCCGTTGAATGAAATACAATGTCGTCGTCGACGTCGTCTTCATCGATACTCGCGCCGACTCAGAGGTACGCCGCCGCCGCCCTTCTCGGGTTGGCCCTTTACCAGGCCCAGATCCACCAGACCCGTCCTTTGGGGGTTCCCTCCGATGGCGGCGAAGACCTAACCCAGGATCGCATCAGCAGTGGTAGCAGCAGCAGCAGCGATTCCGTCGCCGAAGACCCCCAGCTTTGGGTGCACCAGTCATCCTCTCTCCTCCGCCCTGTCTTCAAGTTACGGGTTTGTTAATATTTAGATATATGTACGTCTATTTATATGATCCTCACTGCGCAATTCTCTGAGTTTGGACTGAGAAATAGAAATGAAAATGGTTTTCTTTCTATATTTGGTTTTTTCCGTCTGTGATCATCTTGTTTTGCTTGCTTAATTTCCGTTTTGTATTGAATTTCTGGATAATAGGTTTCTAGAGATTGATCCTATAGCGTGGACTGGAATTGAGGAAACTGCTGGTCATGCACCAGCCAATCGTCATGTGGGAGCGGTTTGTACTCTCATCTCTTCAAAATATAATCTAAAACGATATCATTTGGAAATTGGAGTGAATGTCCATGCTGCTTGAACTTGAACTTTCACGATTGAAATTAAAAAGTTTTGGCATCCCTAATTCTGAAGGATTAGATTAATCCATTTAAATTTTTGATCATTTCGAGTTCTACTTGCTTGATATCATTGTTTCTATACTTCAGTTTCTTAGGTTACTCTCTGAGGGAAGCGGGGATGATTCTTCTGAAGCACTGGACAGGGAAATTACTTTGGCAAACAGTATAGATGCTATGGCATCAAGCATAGAGAAAACTGTTGATATTGAATCTGAGAAGGAGAAGCTGCGTGAATATGAGAATGAATGTCGAGAGAAATTCTCAACTGCTGACTCAGAGTCAATGCCTGAAGGGGAAGCTACTCATGTTGAAAATCAACAGGTGACTGAGACCATTGGCAAACCATCTAGCAGTGGACATGCACATATGGAGCCTATTAGTGGGTTTGATGAAAAGCCAGCAAAAGACTTGAAGGTCCTTTCATATCATAGGAAATTGGCAGTTCTGTATGAACTTCTTTCAGCTTGTCTGGCAGCTATACCAGAGGATAATAAAAATGCTTCTACTCAACGAAGAAGGGGCTATGATGCTCGATATCGTGTGGCTTTGCGGTTACTTGCAACTTGGTTTGATGTCAAATGGGTTAAAGTGGTATGATTGATCATCTAGTCTAGTTTATATGTGCTTTCAGATGAGTGTAAATAGTTAATTCGCTTCTTCTCCCATGTCATTATTTTCTATGAGTAGAGCCTTCTATAACTATGCCTAGATGCAAGATTTAGCACCCCAAGATCTAAAGAAACTTTGTTTACCAGATAATCTATTCTGTATGAAATATATGATGTGCATCACTTCATAAAATATAGACATGCTTTACAAAGATCTTTGGGCATCTTGGAAACTACTCTTTATTTTGTTTGAAACCAAATTTATTGTATTTTCTTGAAAGCATGTTTCTATTTCAGGAAGCTATTGAGACCATGGTTGCTTGTTCAGCAATGGCTTTATTGAAAGCCCAAGAATCCAAGGAAGAAGCCGAATCTTCTAAAAGCAGATGGGCTAAGTGGAGACGTGGAGGTATAATAGGTGCAGCAGCATTGACAGGAGGAACATTAATGGCGATTACTGGTGGTATGGCATCCTTGCCTTTTCTTGCTATTGTAGTTTCGACCCTGGGCTGTAAAAAGTCTCTTAGGATAATTGTTTGACAGCTTCCATGACCTTCATCTACAGGTTTAGCTGCTCCAGCCATTGCTGCCGGGTTTGGTGCTTTAGCTCCAACATTGGGAACTCTTGTTCCTGTAATTGGAGCAAGTGGGTTCGCTGCTGTTGCAACTGCTGCAGGAAGTGTTGTTGGCTCTGTCGCAGTTGCTGCATCATTTGGAGGTAAACAAATATTCTATAGGATAGATTCATTTTAGGATATATTCTTCCAGAAATCTGTGTAAATACCTTCTTCATGCTAATATGTTTGACTTTGAGAAATGTAAATGGAAGAGCGTATATGCACCTTCTTTTGTGATTTTGAAGTGGTCATTAATTTTATTTTTTGGAGTTTTAACATATAAAATCAATATATAATTACTGCATGCTTTGATCCCTCATGATTCTTATTGATTCTTCCATGGATCAGCTGCCGGAGCGGGACTTACAGGGACTAAAGTGGCTCGGAGAATAGGAGATGTTGATGAATTTGAGTTTAAAACAATAGGGGAAAACCATAACAAAGGCGTGAGTCCTTGTCTTTCTTTTTTGATTATTGGTTTTTTAAAACTCTCTTTTCTCTCTGTTTACACACAACTAGTCAGGCTTTGGCTTTGCAGGATGTAACTCTGTTTACTGTCTGACATTAATACTCGTTTGTTCTTCTTGATATAATTTTATATTTGTCTCTTAGATTATATCTCTGGTGAGTTCTTTTGACATGACTTCTTTCATTCAGCGGCTAGCAGTTGAGATATTAATCACTGGATTTGTTATCGAGGAGAGTGATTTTTTTAGACCTTGGGAAGGCGAATACAATAACTTGGAAAGGTGGAGAGTCCTTTCTTTGTATCCATATTTTGTGCATTCATTAGATGCTGGCAACTGTATATCTGCTATTTCATTTCCATTTGTGATGAATGCTGGATTGTAAAAGGCATTCCCCTGTACTTTGCTCAGAACACAGAGTCATGTCGCTACAAGTCCTTGATAGTTCTTAATTGGAAACTACATATGCAATTGCTTCTTTTGCAAATATTTCTTATAACAAGGCTTATAAGTGCATAAAATGTGGAACTATTACTTATGCAAAATTTTTCCTGGCCCTTATGTTTACTCAGATATGCACTGCAGTGGGAGTCTAAGCATCTAATTGCTGTAAGCTATGCAATTAGGAATTGGCTTACTTCAAGTAAATGATCTTATACCTGTAGCTATTCAACAAACCATCTATTTATAATGATGGGTATAACAGTATATTGCTGATGAGATCATCCTTGCAGGTATTGCTCTTGAATTAATGAAGCGAGGTGCCATGATGACAGTATTGAGCTCTATCTTAGCAGCATTGGCTTGGCCAGCAACATTACTTGCTCTTACTCATTTTATTGACAGCGAATGGACTATTGCTGTAGACAGGTAGTTCACTTATCTATGTTTTTTTTTGGCTAATAATCACTCTCTTTGCAGAAGGGTGAACTTGGTGTGGTAGCCCTATGTTTTCACTTTTCACTTTTCACTTTGTGACTTTTACATCATTAATCAAGCTTTCAATGTAATCATTACATTAATAGATATAAATTTGCTTGCTTCTCTCTCCCGGAATCTACATCACACACTAGCCTTATGTTTAGGATCTAACCTTTTGGTCCTTTTTAAAGTTTTTTTAAAAAAAAATATCTAATAATATGCTTTTTGCCTTTTTTATTTGGCATAACTGTACTCCAACTCCTGGATTTTATAAGAAGTTCTAGTCCTATGCTGCAGTACAAAAGCAAAGCATTCTCTTTCTTTTTACGTCTTTCTGCCTTTCTGGAAGAAATTGCCATCAGTTTCCTCCTGTATATTTGTAGATCTGATAAGGCTGGAATACTGCTGGCAGAGGTGCTGCAGAAAGGATTGCAAGGGCACAGGTGCTAGTTATTTTTATTTTTATATCTTTGAACTATACAAATAAACATAAATTGAATCACCAAAAATGCCATTATGTTTGACTCTAAGTTTGCAGACTATCAAATTCATTCTTGATTGCCTATGATATTTTCAGGCCTGTGACACTAGTTGGTTTTTCACTAGGGGCAAGAGTAATCTTCAAATGTCTTGAGATTTTGGCTGCCAGTGGCAATAATGGTGAGTAGTTGTCATTATAATGAATGAATTAATACTGATTTGTATGTTTGAAATGTGTGCTTTTTTTTTTGGGCAGCTGGACTTGTAGAAAGAGTTGTTCTTCTTGGGGCGCCAATTAAGATTAGAGATGTGAACTGGGAAGCAGTTAGAAAGGTTTTACTTTCCCAATTGTTACTCTGCAGCTAGTGGAAACATTTTGTCCCCTTCCCATGCTTTACTTGTTCTTTATTTTGATAACTGATCTTTTGCAGGTGGTGGCTGGGAGGTTTGTTAATGTCTATTCTACAAATGATTGGATGCTTGGAATTGTCTTTCGTGCTAGGTTGTGCATTCTATATCTCATCTTAGTCCACATAGTACACCTTATGTGTTACCCTTTTTTGGGGGAAACGATAGACTGGGGCATTTGAGATGTCCACCTCACGTAGAACATACATTGATTCGATTCACTTGAGAGTTGAAACAAGCTTTATGGTCCCCACTCCAGATGAATCTATTCCGCACCTTTTCATGTCAGTAATGTTTTTGGTTGTTTTTACAGTCTCCTCACTCAAGGGCTAGCTGGGATTCAACCGGTTGATGTTCCTGGAGTCGAGAATGTAAGTCTTCAATGAACTTCCAAGTTTTCCCCAACAAAGTTGCTATTCCAGGCAGCACGGTTCAATTAACTCCTACATTAACAGGTTGATGTAACAGAACTCATTGATGGTCACTCTGCATATTTGTGGACTAGCCAAGAGATTCTAGAACTGCTTCAGCTGGACACATATTATCCTGTTTTTGGTCGCGCTTCTGTCAAGAGATAAGACTTGCGTCATATTTTGCCGTTAATTTTCAGCTTACAAGACAGGGTACAGAATTCAAAACTGAGGAAGGGGGCTGGGGTGGGGTGGGGTGGGGGTGTAAACTGTAAAGGGGTTATTCTTGCTCTTGTAAATACACCATATCTCTTCTCTTCAGAACTTTTACAATGGCTTTGAAACTTAGAAATGTAATTCCAATAGAATTTCATTACTCTGAGAATGAGAGATTTTCACTGATTCCAACATTGTATTTTGAAATTGGGAAAAAGGGTCAAATAAACTCTTAAATTTTTACTTGAAAAGTTAATTATGTCCCTAAACTTTTAAAAAGTGCAATTACACATTTTAACATGTCAAATTGAGGCAATAAAATGCAATAACTGTTAAATGATTTATTATTACAGATCATTTTAGTTCAGGCATCAATCTAGCGAAAATTCGGTGATCGGTGACGGCCAAGTCATCGTCGGTCGCCATTTAATAGAGAATGCGACCAAAAGATCACCTCTTCGACGAGGGTGACCAGTAAAGGTCGCCTTTGTCGGAGAAGACGACCTTTTGGTGGATGGTGATGTTTTCCAGTAACATGTGAGACGTGAGTTATCGGTAAATTTGACAAAAAAAATAACATGCTTAAGGGTTTAATTGCATTTTTTAAAAGTTTAGGTGTCTAATTAGCTTTTGTTGTAAAGTTTAGAGGTCTATTTTCCTTTGAAATTGCAATTGCACAATGTAACTTAGAAGATTGAAAATTAATTTATTATTGAGACTTTGATTATGGAGTTAACTCAACAAGCCCGTCTAGCTCAGTCGGTAGAGCGCAAGGCTCTTAACCTTGTGGTCGTGGGTTCGAGCCCCACGGTGGGCGACTTTATTTTTTTGCTCCCCTCCTGCCCAGGTTTCAGTCCCCCATTCTCGCCTCTCAGCCACCATCAAAATAGGAAAAAGCTCATGGAATGGGTAGAAACAAAAATCTAAATAAAAAAATACAAAATTTTCGCGATCACCGAGAAAAGTTTTACCATGTTCTCCGCTAATTGATATTTGATACCAACTATATATGCCATGACAAGACAATCGGTGAACATTTCATTTCATAGATAACTGCTGACGCTTCGTTTTTCTTTCCACAACTGCAACATTATTTGATTTCCTTCCGTTCCGGCTGAGCGTCGTGAATCGGCGTGAGATGGCCGCATATGCGGCGAAGCGCATGGGTGTGCATTTGGGAACCAGGCTCCGCGGGCCAACCCGATTCCAATGCATCCGGAACATTTCTCAGCAGTCTGGTTCCACCTCCAACCACTTGTTTATCGTCGATACTCTTGCTCTGGTAAAATATCATCTAGTTTGTTAAATATTTGTTTTGGTTTTAATTCTTCTGAAAATGTTTATACATATTTGCTTGCAATTAGTTTGGGAATTTCTATTGTTTTTTTTTTTTGCCTAAAGATTCGAAACTTGGTCATTCGCTCATAAGGTGCGGAGATTGGAATCTCAAGGCGTGCCATCGAAGGAAGCCGAAGCCCTCACGGCTGCTTTGAAGGATGTTTTGAACGATAGCTTGGAACATGTAGCTAATTCCTATGTTTCAAAAACCGAATCGCAGAAAGTAAGCCTTGGGGTTTCTATAGAAGCACAGAGATTATGAGTTGTTGGAAATTTTTAAAATAGTTTTTAATTTTCACTTATCACAATAATGCGGTGCAGAACTTCTCATACTTGCAGTGTGTTCTCTCTTCGTGTAGATTGAGATGATTCATGAAACAAATTTGTCTAAATTCAAATCTGAAGTTCAGAGCTCTCAGGTATGGTTTTAGAATCTATGTATTCTAATTAATTATGAGGAAATTCTAAGGTTTGAGCATCTTGGCCTGGCAATTGGCTACTGCAAATTCTATTCTTATTGATACTTATGTACCAAAACTTTTGGATGATTTCTTTCTTTTTATGGTTTAGTTACATTCATAGAAAATGCCGTACTTCATGAATGTAATAAAAAAGGTATAGCAACATTGTGTCCTATTCAACACATTTGTGAGAGAATACAGTGTGTTAATGATTACCTACTTGATGTCAATCTTATGGAATTCTGGTTGTGTGAGGCTAAACCAACTCATTTATCTGACTGCTGGAAACAGCCGGCTTTAACTAAATTGCTAACTCTCAATTCATGAGCTGTTTGATTCTTTAGAAACTAAACTTCATTAGTTTCCATGGAAATGTGATGTTTTCAAGTTCATCAAATAATCACCGAGATATGAACCTCTGAAGGCTGTCAAAAAATGTCAACATGAAAAGTCATGTTTAATTTCCAACAAGAGTACCTGGTTTGGCATTCAAACATTCCTTGGTCTTGTGGACATTTCTTCTTTGATTAAGCCTCTCTACTAATTTTATATTTTCTCAACTTTTGATGAAAATATACCAGCTAATCACCTTATGCATTTGGATTGTGTAAGGTGGACTTCTTAACTCTGAAGCATTCTCCACTTTGATGGAGAAGCAACTTTTGTTGAGTTCTTCCTAAGTGTGGGTTAGGAGCATGCTCCGTGACTAATGAAAAAAATGCCATATGCTTTATTGTTGCTTGCAAATCTGCTAATTCAAAGATTATGGTATGTACTTAATATGTTGTAGGATGATGTGAGGACAATTTCTTGAGTTGGCTGTAAAAAATGTTTCTATGTAGTTCAGTTAGAAATATGCAAGATGAATTTCTTTTTTCTTTTATTTTATTTTATTTTATTTTATTTTTTTACTAGTTTAGTTAGAAATATACATGGTTATTTTAACTTCCCCTAGGCATATAGTAAACTTGAAAGAACTTTCATGCTTGGTTCACTGGTTGTACTTTTTATTCTTAATGTAGGAAAACCACTTCTCTTTGTTGCAACGTGAGACTGAAAAGCTCAGGACTGATATTGAAAAGATGCGCAGTGAATTGAGGTTTGTTTGAAAATCTCCGACTCCCTGGAACTCTTACACGAGTTTCTTTTTCTCTTTTTGTCTTTTTGGTTGGTTTCAACTTTGAGATGTATATATATTCATCCAGGTATGAAATCGACAAAGTCACTGCTGGCAATCGGCTGGATCAGAACCTTGAGAGGGGGTAAATAAGCACTCTCACACTTGTGTATTTTGTAATCATATTCTTCTGCATACAAATTGCTATTTGCATGTTTGTTGCTAAATTCTTTCTATTGCTCTGTCTATTTCAGGAGAATCCGGGACGAGTTAGCTGGCCAGTGCCATGAAATTTCCAACCTCGATAACAAACTTGATCGAGTGAGTACACACACCACATATATTCACCCTAAGAACTCTTGATTACTTGAACTCTCATCCAATTGGGACCGTGTATCTAATTGTATGTATGATCCAGGAAATTCATTCATTGAGGGCACAGTTGGAGGCAGCAAAATACGATGTTGTAAAGTATTGCATAGGTACTATAGTCTCTATATCCGCTGTTGGTTTGGCCGTAATCCGCATTCTGAAGTGATTACAGTGATTGATTATTTATAGAAATTCGAGTTCCGCAATTGATATTCTTATTGCTGAATTGTTTGGAGAAAGGGAAGTTGAACCACACACTTGAAATAGTGTAGCGAGCTAATGTAGGTAGGCCTGGATCTTTTTACCTCATAAGGTCTTTTCTCTTTAGCTCACTTGTCAATTGTTTAGCTGTACCATCTAAAGTACAGAATATAAAGCATTGGTAGAGAGAATTCTCCTCCAATTTGTAGTAGTTCATGTATTACTTTGTGTGTTTTGATTCACCATATAAAAATGTTGTCTGACTTTTACAGATATCTTAAAGATTTGGGGTTAATTTTGATTTTCAGAATGGGGTGGGTTTGTTTCGTGTAGCAACAAGGTTTGGTGTTGTTTTCTTGCACGTTAGGGAGATTGTTATTATTAAAGTTTGTCATAGTAGGCAGGGGTGTAGGCGTGTAGCACTGTAGCTTGCCCAATTTTGGTCCACACAGCCGTGCAAACCATACTATCAAATAATGTACATTCAGTATACAAATAATTTACTTTTAGTATATTAAAAATTTATATTGTATTTAGGAAAAGTACATTATTTTGTATTATGTACATTCAGTACGTGACGAATATTAAAAATGTACCTTTTGTTATGGTCCACACACCACTATGTGGATCATGGTCCACACAATAATTTGTCTCTGCCAATCCTTATACCACGGACTAGGTTCATAGTACAATGTGGACCTTGGTGTATATGTATGTATTTTATATTGATGCTTTTTGTATCTTGTGTTATACAATTTTGTATTTTAAGAGTATGAATTATGTACCTAAAACAAATTAGTAGTTGTGTCTTATGATATGAATTTATGTATCTTGTGTTGTGAAATTCTATACCTATGAACATAAATTTTGTACTTAAATCAGATTTGAAATATAAGTAAATATCTAACATGTGTATGTGTCATGTGTTGTGATTATTATTATTATTATTATTATTTGTCCATTGTTGTGGAGAATAAAATCTAATCCCATGATTACAGGGATTTTATGATTATTTAAAAATTTTAACCCAAATTTTGGACCAGTGAAAAGTTTCAGACCAATTATTACAATTGGTTTGAAATTTTACTTTTAATTCCTCCACATCAGTCATACTTTCTCAAAAACTACATCTACTAAGGGTAACTACATTAGTGATTTTTTCATAGTTTTTTTTAAAAATATTGCTTGTGGAAGAGAGAGAGGAAGGTGAGAGATTATTTGGGCTCTTCTTACAAGATTGGTTTTCTGTGGGACCCACCAAGAGAAAAAAAATGGAGAGGGGAGGCGCACAGGCATGTGTGGATTGCACAAACCAAGCCTGCTGGCGTGAGGGCATGTTTTTAATTTTTTTTCTTCATTTTTCCTTCCCCTCTCCCTCCTAATTGACACCTCAAAAATTACAAAAAAATAAAAAAAATAAAAATCAAACTATTGAGGTTTCTCTAATGGGATGCCCTAAGGCTATAAGCAAGGGCGGAGCTGCCTTGGGGGCAGCTGTCCCCACTGCCTAACATTAGATAGTCTCAAAAAACACAACAAATCTCACTTGAAAAAGTTGTGGGCAAAAAATCGAGTGAGCCTTTATAAGAGTCAATTTCAAAATTGAAACTCCATTGAAACTTGAACTCATGACTTCCCATACGAGGGAAGTCACTACATGCTATTTGAGCACAAAGTGCTTGGCAAAGATTTTCTTAACTTTATTTGTCTAAGTTTTGTTTTATTTAATTTCTTTAAGTGTAGTAGTGTACAGATACAATCTTAAAATATAACAATACTTTTTAAAAATTGTTGTTTATTTATATATTATAAAAGTATACTAAATAATATCACACCAAACACAATGGTTTAATAAAAACCTGTTGTCTTTAATTTAAATATTCGCCAAACACAAATGTTCTTAAAAACTATTGTCGTTGAAGTGTTGTCTATTTTAAAATATTAAAGTGTGCTTAAAAAAAACACACCAACAACAATGATTTTAAAAAATCGAGGACACGTAAAGACAACGATTTAAAATCGTTGTCTTTGTAGCGTTGTGTATTCAAGTGCGCTTAAAGAAAACACACTAATGACAACAGTTAAATAAAACTGTTGTCTTTTATAAAAACAAAATGCACATAGATAACGGTTTTAAAAAATCGTTGTATTTGAAGTGTTGTGTATTCAAGTATGCTTAAAAACAACACATCAACGACAACGGTTAAATATAACCGTTGTCTAAAAAAAGCAAGCGCACAAAGCCAACGATGTTAATAAATCAGTGTCTTTGAAGTATTGTGTATTCAAGTGCGCTTAAAAACAACACACAAAAATCAACGGTTAAATAAAATCGATGTCTTTTAAAAAAACCGTCCCTTTTTTAGTTTTTTAAAATCGTTGTCTTTATAGTGTTGTATATTCAAGTGCGCTTAAAAACACTACACCAACGACAACGGTTACATAAAATCGTTGTCTTTTATAAAAAAACTAGTATTAATTAATACAATTAATTGTATCTTTATATAAATATTAATATAAAGTTTATTTATAAAATTAAAATGTAATTATATATATGTGTAGTGTGTGTATAATATATATATAAACGTACATGGTATTTATTTAAAAGGTTTGATGTGCTTGGTTGGAAATGATCTTAGTTTTTAACTAAGAAGTCAGGAGTTCAATTCTTAACTTATACAAAATAAAACAATTTTAATAATATTCATTCAAAAAATAAAAAATAATAATTAACGGGCTGGCCCGGCCTACACGTGTTTTGTTGGCCAAATCCCAACCCGTGAGAAAACGGTCCGGGCCGGACCATTTTTGGACCAACCCGAGATGGTCACAGAGTCAATAGTAATCTAACGACTGTGAATGCAAATGCACAACAAACTATGACCGAATGCATAATAAACTGAGAACGAATGCACAACAAATTGAGTATCAATGCACAAAAAACTGAGCGCGAAAATTTAAATCTATTGCATAGAATTAATCACAACCACTGAATTATTTAAATCAAAGGATCAGATAAGTCCACAAGGTCCTCACCCAGGTTCTCCCCACAAAGAGAGCTCACTTGCCACTTGAGCTACCCCATTGGGTTTAAACTGCTTTTATGTTACTTCTATATTATTTCATTTCTTTTTTCAATTAGTCGGATACATTATTTCTTGGACTTCATTTCGCTCTGAAACTTAGCTCCATTCTGAAACTGCTTTTATATTATTTCTGTATTATTCCAAATTCTTTTTTAATTAGTCTGGTATATTATTCTTTTCATGCATATTTGAATTGATGCAGCAATAAACCGTTATTCCTAAAAGAAAGAAGTCGATAAGAAGAAGATACTCGCATGTCACACCTGTATCTTTGTGGTAAACCTTTCTTGAATTGGCCAGGAAATGTTTTATTCAAATATGTGTACATGCCCATCCTAATTAATCACTGCCAATGGTTAAGTTATTTGGTGTACCCTTAGGTTACAAGTCTAGTCTCTTCTTTTTCTAGCTAGTATTAAGTAAGTAATCATTTAAGTTTCTGCTTTGTTCTTAAAGTGTCAAGATTCTTTCTTTATTGTAAGATATGGAAATGCCTCTCTTTGAGAGTCCTGAGGTAAAGAATAAGTATATTCTCCAAGTCTTTCCTCTATAAAAACTAGTACTCTATTCAAGTGAAATATCTTAATAGAGTAACTTTTTGTTTATCTTAATTCCTATTCTATTTTTTTTTGCTGATTTGATGTAATACCGAGCTTTTTTTTATTTTTTTATTTTTTTTTTTTTTGTATAATAGAACTGGGAGAGGTTGTAGAGGATGATGATAATTCTAGTGGTGAGGCATGTCAACAGCTGGATTACTCTTTCCTAGTTACGACTTTAGCTATCCTGTTTGTAAACTTAGAAATATTCAGTTTTTTCATGTAGGTCTTATGGCTTATTGTCTTTAGAAATTTATGCATAAAGCTGGCGTGTATACTTTCCTCTACTACAGACTCAGATGGAAGGAGGAGGATGAGTATTATAACTTCTATGATTTGATATAAATTCTATGATTTTTAAATACATTATGATTTGATAGAGACTAAGAGAGCGTCATGAACTCGTTCCGACTAACGACGTTACGTGCGGCCTCGCAATATCTAAGTTAACACGATGAGATGGGTACAAAAATAAGTTAGACAAGAACCTCACAAAGAAGCGAAAAGAAACACTTAGCTTTGTAAGGAACTTGTATTGTTTCCACTCTTGGATTTTTGGATTGATGGTTATGAGCCACCATAAGTGGTATTTATAGTCATTCTACCTCCTCAATGGATAGTGGAGATTTACTTGATCCAATGGCTAAAAATCTCTTCTAGAAATTTTCTTAAATCTCTACATAAACTAAAGGTTCTATAATGTTCTAGAATATTTTATATATCTCTACTACACCTAGTATTATGTATATGATTATAGAACATTCTAACAACTATGGAAGCTATGTACAACTCCTAGAAAAGTTTAGAAAATGTAGCAAATCCTGAGAAGTGTAGCAAAGTACTCCCACGTTACAATGAGCTTCTCTTTTTTTTTTTTTTTTTTTTTT